>NW_010432905.1:0-5162 GCF_000710305.1 Buceros rhinoceros silvestris
GATTCCAGCACACATCCAAAACATAACCCCACGGTCGCTACTGTGAAGAAAATTATCAAGCCAAAACCAGCACATTAGCATTGCACAGAAATTCCAATTCATACCAGTAAGAGGGAAGGAAACACAGAAATTAGCCAGTGCTGTGGCAGAAGCAGCCAAGAGTAAGTCACTTCTGCATTCAGTATATGCTGCCATGACACATCTAACTTTACTTTTAATGTCCTGTTAGACTATTAGTTGCCACTTTGGTTTCACGGGCACTTTAAACTGGTGTAAATACGCTGTGAGACTGGAAGAAGCTGTCCTGCGGTCGTGCTCGCCTCGTCCCGTAGCAGCACTAAGCGCTGCGGTCGGTTGGGCGCTGGGTGGATAGTTTTCAGCCGCAGCAGTTCTGCCCGTAACGCACTGTGTCAATGTTAGTGCTGGCCCTAGGGGGGTGCTGGGAACTTGCCCTACTTCTCAGTGTTCACTATTGCTGTGGTTCCCGACTGCTTTATGTGAATCTGAGGAGCAGAGTGCCGGATAATGGCGCAGTGTGAGCTGTCACAACCCTGAAACGCTGCCTTCCTCAGCGTTAGCAGCAGAGCGCTTGTTTAAAAACCAGCGTTTGGGGAGTGGGGGAGGTTATTGTTTCCGAAGCATTGAAGAAGACTGAGAATAGCATCCGTATCTTCTGATGTTTGTGTCTTTGCCTGTTTTATGAAAAACATGCAAGTCCTAAATTGTCACAGTGTCTCAGCTTTCAGTAGCTTGATTTGGATTTAACCGGCAAATAGTGTGGCTTCAGGAAACCCGACTGCTGCGTTTATTTATGTTAGCGTTTACTGTTGCTCCCTGTATATCAAAGGGGCTCCAGGTGCAGAGACAGGTAGCTGAGGCTATTTGCAAGTGTGTTTATCTTCTTAAAACTGGAAATTGCTAAGTAATTCTAAGTTGTAAATTTCCCCATTTTCACAGGTAAACTTTCTTAACACATACAGTAGCTGCGCCATCATTGTATGTTCTTCTGCAGCTTCTCTTGTTCAGCAGACTACCGACTCGTATACTTAACAAAAAGCTGGGATGCTTTCCTATCCAAAAAGCAGTGGTGTAGTGGGAGAACAAAAACTGAGCCTCTGGTGTAGTACGGAGACAGTCTGAAGGGAGAAATACTGGTATTCATACGGATGTGATGCATACGTGTTTGACAGCTGATTTTAAGTGAAGTTAAGTCAAAAAGAGCTTTTAAGGAAACCAGTGGGAAAAGATGAACCTGTCAGGAATATGTATGCTTGAGGAGACAGTAGAGAGGCGGCTGAGTGGGGAATACCCCAGCTTGTCCCAGGCAGGGTGAGAAAATCTTCCTTTTCCCAAGGCTCACTGTCGGATCGAAGGGAAACTGAAAGCCTGTCGCCTTTTCTTTGTCAGGCTGACAGAGTGCTGAGAACAGGGACGGCTTCTCCCAGCCAGAGATGGAATTTAGCAGCACCAGAGGGAGTGTGCAAAAACTGGAAGTATAAGGTACCAGTGTAACCACCTTTTCGTGGTATTTTTGCCCTGTTATTTCTATGCTTTGTTCCCGAAGATGGAAAGTCTGTAGCTGTAGTTTGTTTGGCAATGGATGTCTGAATGAAAGGCCTCACAATAGGTCTAACAATGTTGGGACCAGGTGATTCAACCCAAAGGAAGCTGACGGACACTTGGCTTGTCACCGCAATAAACGCACTTCAGAGACTAAGCGTATAGTGGTTCAACTTGTTAAACTGAAAACCAGCTAACATCCCTGAGTGCATGAACTGTAAGGAAATAGTCCTTCGGTAGCGTTAGTCGTGCCAGAGCTTGAATGCGTTGACTAGTCTTGATGCCTACAGTGTTCCAGTATGAAGAGGAGAAAGGAAAATGAACCATGGCTTGGGTTCGCGAACGAAGATCTGGGAAGGGCTTTCCCCACGCTCACTGCAGGCGATGAGTGCACCCTTCAGGGCTCCGCGGTGGGTTTTTTAGGTGAGGCGCAGCGTGCGCGGAACTGGCTCCACCCTTTACACCTGAGGTTCATCTGCCAGGGCCTGGTGAGCTTGGACGGTGACAGCAAAGTCCTGGGGTCGTAGGTTTGGTTAGAGTGTCCTTCTCTGAGGTGATGGATGCCTTACAGGGCTAAACGAGCTCCATCTGCCCGGGTTTGGGGTCAGAGCTGTCCTTCTCCTAGGATGGCTGCCCGAAGGCTAGTGAGCCCATCCTGCCCGTGGACACACTGTGTCTGACCCTTCAGCCGAAACCTGTCTGGCCTGGGAGACCCCACCGGAGGCACATGCCACCACCAGCACAGCTCTCAGCCTCACAAGGGCACGCAAGCTCCTTCCCCACGGCAAGGGGGTGCCCGTGAAAGAGTCGCTGCTCTACCTCCGGACATCACAGACCCGGGCACAGTCCTGCCAAGAACAGGAGTCCTGGACGATAAAGAAAATGAATAAAAACCTGACAAAAGCACAGAAGGATTTGGTGACTGGAAGCTGGAGTAACTAATGGAGTACTAAAATACTAGTGCTTCGCCAGTGAGAAGAGTGGATTGAGCTAAAGCTTGTTCTCACTTGAAATCATTTAAATCAAGACATCCTATTGCAAGTTGTGCCGAAGCACAAGCAGTAGTTACAAGCTTGAGGAAGAAATCCGAGAACAGGTTCCGTGGTGTGCCAAACCACCGATTGGCCTGGATAAGTATTAGAGTGAGATCTGACACAGAGCTGCTTCCTTTGGATTAAATGAGGACGTGTTTTGCTAGGCTGGTATTTCATATGGATTCCTGCTAGAAGACACATTTCTTAAAACTTCTCGTGAGAGGGTTTTGCCTTCCTGCCATTAAAAGACAACTTTGGAGATTATGAACTACAGGAAGAATATTTGTAAATTGAGAAGATCCAGGAGCCTCACATAGCTACAGTGAGGAAATGAAACGTGCCCAGAGCCTATCGTGGTCGTAATGATGCAATGAACAGTCAGACCTTCGGGCATTCATAAGCTGTAAATTAGAAGATGTGTATTTAACTGCATGAAACTTACCCAGTTTGGGTTAAGATATCCTTAACTTGTATCGAAAGCATCTGCCTGCTATAAACTAGTGTTCAGGAGTCAGATTCAGGAGTCAGGTGAAATCCTGAAGCAGATCCGCATCATTTGGACTGCGGCGCAGAAGGTCGGCAGTCCCAGCTGTGGGTTACAGGTGCGCTGTTCATAAATTCCCACCGCTTGTGTAAGTGTGAGGAGTGAGTTAAGTAGCTCACCTACTTGTGGCCCTGTGTGCTTCTCCTGCTCTGGAAATGTCAGCCCAGGTTGTGCACAGTCCTGTTAAGGAAAAATTTCTTTTACTGAAAGTTTTTACTTTGAAGCTGACTCTACAGTGCAGCACAAGATAAGACATTTTGTTGACAGATCAGAAGCAAAGTGTGCAACTTGGGAGACTTCACAGAACCGCTGCCTCCTCAGTCCAGAGGGGTTTTGTTGGTTTGGGGGTTTGGTGGGGTTTTTTGGGTTTATTTTAAGGTTTCTGATCAAAGCACGCTCGAAGTACATAAGCTACTGAAGGAGTCAACAATACCTTTGATTAGGTTTGTATTTAAACTGTATTAATGCTGGATAATTGATTTACCCATGTGGTAGGGTTGATTTCCCTCTCTTTCACGCACCCACTCACCACCCGCCCCCTTTCCAAGTCCCTTGGATGGCTTAGGGTCGATGAACACGGATTGCATTCAGTGGTTGTGAACCAGGGCAACCTTCACTTCTTGGAGGCTGGACCTGGCTTGGAAACTCAGTTTGAGAACTACTAAGTTTATGCCTCAGTAATTGAGGGAGTGGATTGTTGTTGTTTTTTTACTCTAACTGTGTATGGATCTGTCATTACTAAAAGAATAATTGATTTTTTAGTTAAATGAGTATAATTAGATACCTGGCTTAAAGGATGTAATGTTTCTGTTGTCTGTTATGTCTCCCCCCCGCCCCAATATTGAAATATAACACCTTGTTCCTTCCCACACGTGGACAAAGTCTTCTGACGGATTGGAATAAATGAATATTAAATACTACATTTTAACACAGATTTTGTGAACTTACTTTACTGGCGTTTAACATTGGTGGACCCTGTTTTTAAATGTAAGGTATAATTATTTTGTTCTGTGAACTACAGAAATTCTGGGGTGCTGTGCTGAGCAAAATGTCTGTAGCATTGTCTTTTGGGTTGTTTGGTTTTTTAAAATAATTAAAACACTTACAATAATGCTCAGTCCTTTCCTACAAGCAGCTGTTCTTAGGATAACTGATTTTTATCCATTTCCAGTGAAATCAGACGGGATGTTTTTGTCTGGCAGGACCTGTTGTAACAAGGCATCCAAAGGCACGAAGGGGTGTGCTGGCTGAGAGTGGATCTTGCATTGGTAGTTATACCTGGGTGTAATTCCTTAAACCTCCTTAAAATGTCCATCTTCCTGACATTTGAGATGAAATCCAAAAATATGTTGCTAGAATGCCCGTGAGGATCTTGGTGTGTCTGTAAAATGTCGTAAGGCACCCGTAAGACGTTTGCATGGCTCTGAGGCAGAATCCACTAGTTCCTGCTCTTACGTAGGGACATCTGAACTCGTCATTCTCATTCTGGCCACTGTGGCTGAGCGTGAGAATTACTTCATCACTGATATGGTTACACTCAGTATCTAGTGATGTGAGGACCAGTACTGTTGCTTCCAGAAGCCTGAAGAGACGCTACAGTTTACTTCATGTGTAGGTAACAGCATGTTTGGTAGGTGTGCTGCAGAAATCCCTTGAAACCTGGTCTGCCAAGAAAGGCAAGTCCGTTTTACTTTCCCCGTGGAAGAAGTTTCTGGAAGCCTAAGGAGTACCTGCGCTGGAGGAACTAGGCCAAGTTCCTTTGGAAACAGCAGCATGTTACTACTGATTTCTAACAGTGTGCATCACCACCTTTTCACAAGGACTTGATTAGTTCCCTTGTGATGTTTCCTTTTGAAGGCTGCCCAAAATGAAATATCTGAACTGGCCAGCATAAGCTTGCTTCAAAGAGTAAGAGCTCAGAGTCTAATTTTGGCTGACGAGAAGCTTATACTAGATCAAGCTTTCAATAATGATTGCAAACTAGCAAGCTTGTTTGAAACACTCTTTCAGCTGGGTCTCTCGCT
>NW_010432905.1:5231-20987 GCF_000710305.1 Buceros rhinoceros silvestris
GGCTAGGTAGAGAGGTAAATGGTGTTGAGACATGAGAGGAAATGCAATCTGCTATGTCTGAGGGTCAGCTGGTTAGTGAGGATGTTGCTTCTGATGATGATACAGGCTCCAGACCCAGTGACTGTGCTCTAGAGTTGTATTCTAGACTTCAGCTGTATCACTAGAGGTATGTAGCAGTCCCCTATTAGGGAGGGAGATGCTTCATCCATAGCACAGATGGGCCCCTTTCAGTCGAAACAGGTTTGATTCCTGGAAGTGGCATGGAATGGCTTTGGTTTTCATTTTCTGCTGCAAAGGTGGTCCCTTTCTTCCTCCATAAGGCCTTCCCACGGGACACCACCAGCCTTGAAGCAAGCATCTATCTTCTTTGCTGAGAGAAGAACATGAGCTAGGATTTTGGGGAGTTGTTAAATCTGTTCAGTTCTCTTTCAAGAACCAGTCTCTTTTCCTTTTTTTCATGCTGTTCTGAAGCTTCATACTTGAGAGATGCAGACAATACAAAACAGGGAGGAGTGATGGATACACCACATGGGTGTGCTGCCAGTCAGAGGGATCTCTACAGGCCAGAGAAAGGGGTCAACAAGAACCTGGTAAAGAACCCTATGAAGAAGAGCAAAGGGAAATACTAAGTCCTGCATCTGGAGAAGAAAATCCCCATGCCCTGGTATAGACTAGGGGCTGAACAGCTGGAAAACAGCTTGGCAGAAAAGGTGTCAGGGGTCTGTAAGCCAGTGATGATGCCCTTGCGTAAAAGGCCGACAGGCTCCTGGGTTGTGTTAGGAGGAGTGTTGCCAGCAGGCTGAGGGAAGTGATTCTTCCTGTTTACTGAGCACTGGTGAGACACTTCTGTGTTCCTGGGTCTAGGTCTGAGGTCCCCAGTGCCAGAGAAAGTTATTTTAATGACCACTTATTTTTGGTTTTGGAGCAACCAAGTCCTTTGTTAAAATAGCTGGAAGTAAAATTTTTGAGTACTTCCCTTTTAAGCAAGGAGAGGTGTGATCTGAGTCTGCTCTTGAACTGGGAGTCTAAGTGCCCTGCGAACAAGATAAAAATCAGCCTATTGTCCTGTGGTTCCATTAACACTCTGTCAGTCTGGAAAACTCCTGTGAAGTGGTGCCATGGTATGGCTTGTTCTGTCTTTTCGCAGAGACACTAGTGATGAACGGACTTGGTTTTGGTGCATGCAGACAGCATATCGAGCTGTTGAGAAACTGCCTTCACATTAACTTCCTAGAGCTGAAAGATGTTTTGTGTGCCTGTGGAGTTTTTCTTCTGTTTAACTGGAGGCTTTTTTCCCCTATGTCAGCATGATCCATCTTGCAGCTTTGTGGCTGGTTTAAATTCATGGGCTCTTTCCTCCAGCCTGGTACTTTTTCCTCAGGAACGCTGGGGAGCAGCTATTGGAACAGTAAGTCACTGGAGGAGCTGAGGGCTGTGCCTCTGCCTCCCACAGAGCAGAGGATACGTGTGCCCTGTGGTGAGGGGCTGGGTAGCAGCACCTGCTGAGATGAGAGGTGCAGGAGGCTGTTGGATCGCTGCTGCTCTGTGTGTGTGTGGCTAAGGACGGGGTCGAAACACGAGCTACCGATGTTGCGAAGAGCTTGGGTTGAGAGGAGTTCCAAAACTCAGATGTGGATCATCGGCCGCCAGGGCCTGATGAACATGCCGAGAAGCGAGTGGTAAGATGATGATCTCAACGAGCAAACCAGGGTAACACCACTTTGTTGCTCCAGAGAGTGCAGTGAGATGCATCTGCACGTAAGAAGAAGCCACAGGGCTTTTTATCTTCTGGAAGTACAGAGTGTTCTTGCAAATAATATTGGGAAGTTCAAGGAACACAAATGTGCCGCGAAAACAAAACAGTATCAATATATTGGCAAATAGGAAGTTTTCTGACAGCTGTTCCTTAAAGACTGAGGAAAAGGAAAATACCACTGCTTTAGTTCACAGATCTTCCTTTGGTTCCTGCAGAATATTTCATGATAAACAGTTCAGATGTAGGCACGGCTTGTCACTTCCAGCCACCATGCCCATGTGTGCCAGTACGCATCCTGACATCGTCACAGGGCGCTCACAGTCCTTGTGCTGCTGAGCAGAAATCTCCCTCCGTTACTGAGTGCGTGTGCATCTGGCGTGTGTGTACGTCTGCAGCACCTCTTGAAGAAGTACAGATAATGAAGATAAAAAATCCTACTCTTCTGCCTCTTGCAGTAGTTCATACTGTGACCGATAAAGTCGGAGGTGGAGTGCTGCTGTGAAGGGAAGCAGATGATTTCCTCTTTGTAGCTGTTTTTGGTTCAGTCATCACGCAAAGGGACAATGAGTATCTTTTCAATTACTTCTTAAGGAAACCACACCACAGTTTTCCTCTGTCATTGCGAAATAGTGCTTTTAAGATGTGAGACACTTCTGAGTCATGACTTAGGAATCGCGTTTCTTTTAGAATAAATATGTGTGTATGTTGGAGGTGGTTGACTCTTGCCTAGGGGTAACTGGAACTGGTGGTGCTTGTATAAGGAGGTCTTGACTCCCAGATGGGTGCTTGGCAGATGTCGTTGACCTACTTTAGCTCTGACCTTGATTTGCTCAGAGGTGTTTGTGTACTCGTGATCAGCTTTGCTGCATGATTAAGCTAGTCACGTGTCATCTAACTTTTTTTTAAGGGATGAATAGTAAGATTTGTTTTTACTGTCTCATTAGCCTTGTAACAGGGAGTTGGAGGAAGACTAATGAGACAGTAAAAACAAATCTTACTATTCATCCCTTAAAAAAAAGTTAGATGACACGTGACTAGCTTAATCATGCAGCAAAGCTGATCACGAGTACACAAACACCTCTGAGCAAATCAAGGTCAGAGCTAAAGTAGGTCAACGACATCTGAGTGCAAGGGAGGGGAATCCTGGTGGAAGTAGTTCCAAACAGGCTGTGGAGAAACACTGTCATGCGATACAAGGACAAAATATCCTTTGATTCTCATCTACAGGAGAATTTAATCAGGAAGTGGACTACATGTCATTTTTTCAAGCAGGTCCTCTGAGTACTTTGGCAACAGGCTGGGCATCATAAATGGAAGATTTGAACTGTGCTTATATATGTAGGGGTACCTTTTGTGTTCCCTCTCATAGACGATTTTCTTTTAACCATCGAACAACTAGCAGCTGGAGGCTGAAAAGATAGTAAAATAGTCATTGTTTGGAATTTTAAGAAAGCCTTCCAACAAAACACTTCTCTGAACTGTTTATTTTAGTAGGGCATACTGATTTTTGCTCTGATATTGGCTTGACATTTTCTTAACTTTAAACCTCATTTCAGGAGACACGTGTGATTCTTAACTCCTGCTAAGATGTAGGACGGGGGTTGTTAGAACTGGTATTGAACACTTAGGACATGGTAGAGAAAGGGATGACTTGAAAAGAAATTCAGAATTCAGTTGGATTTTTTTAACGTAATTTTCTTTTGCTTAAATGGTCAAGACACTTAAAATTGTTGCTTTGGAACTATCAAGTATAGGCACTTGGTTATAATTTAAAATAGCACAGTTGAATGGATAATTGATTTAAATATTTTTTCTATAAAACTGCTCTGAAAGTTTTGTTTTGCAATTTTTTTTTTGCATTAATGCACACTACTGACTTGTGCAGTGTTCCGACCATTAAGCTAAAATGCTGACTGCTGCAGGCATTCTTAAAGGGAAAGAACTGCATTAAATTTACCCTTTTTGCCCTCTTTTTTTAATTCCAGCTCATCCCAACCTTCTATCTGAGGTAATCATAAGTGGTCCATGAAATTATATTAATCAGTAAAACGTGAGTTTAGCGAATATGCTCACGTATAGAGGTGTTCAGGAACTTTTGAAAGTTAGTTTTGGGTGATTGGGTTAGAAATTTTAGAAACTACTTGTTTCTGTTATGTGTGTTATACAGTGCTTGGGTTTTACATTAGGTTCCAAGACTGAACCATGGATGCACAGTAATTGGGCAGCGTAAAAAGAGAGGCATCCTAGGTAGCTTGATGTGTCAGTGCTTTCACCACTGGATTCATAGGGGTTAGCCACAGGCTACGCTAAGTTCAGCTATGACTAACTTGTGCACATCAGCTGAGGCCGAAGATAATCTTTTTGGATCTGAACCAAGCACAGAGAAATGGTTGGTGACTGTGGTTTAACTGGCAGCTTGTAAAGTAAGCTGCAGTAATCTCATAAAGCACTGTAAATAATTTATAGCTGTTGGACTAATTTGAGAGGGAGAGAAAGCAGACGGCTGGGGAAACACTGACAGGGGAAGAAAGGAAGGCCTGGTCCACACTAACTGTATCAGTGTGCGTGAAAACCTTTTAAAATAAACTGTGGTTACGAATTCAATGACAATTTATAATTTTACTGATTTAGCTTTTGTCAGTGACCTTTTAGTGTCAACTGGCCTCTTAACTTGCCTTTACCAGTACGTCCACACACTGGCAGATGCCTGACTCGTTTTTGTAATTTTTGAGAAAGGACTGCGGAGAATTTGTTGCGTGAGATGGACAATAAGCTCTCGGCGGTGGTTTGGAAGCTCTGCTTCTGAACCAACAGTAACCCTCTGTTCAAAAGTGGTGGTATTAAGGCAACGACTTGCCTAATCGTAGATTTAAGAGCTGTGATTCTGACTCTTATTACTGTAACAGGACCAGTGATTTAGAGAATTAAAATTCCTGAAATAAATTCTGAATTTGCTATTCTGGCAGAGTTGAAGAAAATGATACCATTGACTTTGGATTTTGTAAGGTTTCTGTTGGCTTTTAACTCTTAACGTGTAAATATTTGATTCTGTAGGATTGTTTATAACATTCTGTTGACAAAACACTGGTTGGTTGACTTGTGAGCTGAGGGTGTCATGGGAGCTTGCTGATGTGTGTAACTGGGAAGTTCTGCTGTCATCACAGCTTGGAAAGGCAGTCACGATATTCGCAGATGCGTTAACCAGAAAGCAGTGTATCAAAACGACTTTCCAAGTTTTTTGCAAGAGGCAGACAGAACAGTGTTTAAGTTTTACTGAAAAACTTGCTTTGTGACAAATCTGGAAGGGAGGGACACCCACCTGCAGAGCAGCCACCAAGTTTATGGTGTAGTTGGGAGACTCAGCTGAGCACTTGACTTATAGTGTGGGGTGTGGATTTTATTTGTAACTCCAAGCCTGTGAGTACAACAATGTTGAACTCCCTTTCCTTTGAAAGCCAACAGCTGTTAAAGGGAAAATAAAATCGTAAGCCAAGCCCATACTGTCTTATGCTACAGCCACCTTAAAAGTGAGGCAGCCAGGAGTGAAGGGGTAAGTCTGGCTTTTGCGCTGGAACAGCAGTTTGACTCATTCTGGTAGCATCTGACAAGAAATGTGTTCACGTTGATCGTGGTTTGTCAGCAGAAGGGATTTATGCAAAGACCAGAGTCATAAGCAGGGCCCAAAGGGAAGCGATGCTGAAGAGATTCGTTCTGTTCCAAAGCTTGGTCCGTTGGAGATGCGTACCCCATCATCTAACCCTTTCAATGATTGATAAAGCTCCTTCACTTTATAAGGAAATAAAAATTCAATCCTTGAGTAGAAAACATCTATCTTCTGTTGTAAATTGTGTCTAAAAAAATTGTTCTAAACAAACTTGTTTTGAAAGTGTTTTTTAACCTTGCTGGATTTCTTCCCATTCAGGTTTTTGAAAGTCCTTGACTTTGAGAATATGAGGCATGGAAGAGTTTTAAGGTGATCAGCAGCTTCAGGCTGAGCATCATCATCTTCCCCCAGGTGGATCTAGGCTTCCAAGACAGGCTTTCAGGTAAAAACTCTTCTGTTTCACAACTGATGCCACAGGGTATCTTCCGGCAATATAATTATTTGCAGTCTAGAGAATTAAAATGTGTTCTGGATGAAAAAGCTAGTTAGATTTGTTTGTACCTTTAACTAGTTGTCTTAGACCATCGTTGTGTTATTAGGTTTTTTATTTGTGGGGTCTGCTGTGGCGGAGGTGTTTATTTAACCTGATTTTCTATGGAAATCTTCTGAAATTTGTTCAGTGAAATTTGGTAGGATTACAAATCTCAAAGCCTATGAAGTTTGATAATATGATCTTCAAATGGTGAGACACGTTATATGTAGCGTTTCTCAGTCAGCGACAGACGGACAGGACTTACTATCCTTTATCTGTGTTAGGTAGGAGCAGTTGGCTGGCCAGTCAACATGAGAGTAAGCCTGGCTTAGTGAAAGATCAGTAATGGCCATGGTTTGTGTGCAGTTACAGGAAAAGGAGAAATTGCCTGTTACCTGTTTTGTGGCAAAACAAAATAATAGAATTGTGATTTTTGCAGTTTTTAAGAATACTAAGTTTGAGATCTGGGGTTTTTTTAGTTAAAAATATGTAAGTTTCTGCCTCTATTAATGCAGTTGTTTTTTGGTCACCTCTTTTTTCCCCCTCACGTTAGACAATCCAATGGCAGACCAAAGGATGGACATATCTTCTACAATTAGTGACTTTATGTCACCAGACCCTGCTGACTTGATCTCCAGTTCCCTTAGCACTTCAGGAATGGATTGTAATAGAAAAAGAAAGGGAAGCTCTACCGATTATCAGTAAGTTGGATTTCTCTTGATTTAACGCTGATAAAAAGAGGTTGTAACACAACAATACAGTAGGGGAGAAGATGGAAATATTTATAGCAATTTTAAAATAACCTTTTCTTGACAACCTGTCGTAAAGGTTTCAATAAAGAAAAAAGCTACTATGCGCTAAGAGGAAAGATCATTATTTAATAATAAAAGTAAAGCCTTCATCTTGATGCAGCTAGAATGAGATGGGGTAAGGCTGAGGAAAGAAACCATTGATGAAGAGGGGAAATTACTGATGAAAGGTAGTGTGAAGGTTTATTATTGTCTAATTATATAGGAAATAGAATGTCTGACTAGTGAGAGGGAAGATAATAAATTCATTAAAAAGCAGAAGCAAAACTGGGAATAGTTCCTTTTCTTCACCTATTTTTGCCTTTTTAGTCACTTCCTATCAGTGTGCTGCCAGCCTTTGCCTGGTGAAGGTATTTTGGTCACTCAGTGGAATAGGAATCTGGATAGTCACTGTTCTGAGGCAGAAAATCTGCCTTCCATTTACTCTGCTGATTTAATTCTGTCTTGGTCCTCGACTGTAGGCTATTATTCCTGACAAAATAAAAACTTTCTTTCTTCTGAGTCACTGGTAGAAGGTGTTTTAAGGAAGCTGCTTCTCTTAAAGGGAGGCTGCTCAGAACAGTCCAAGCCGTAGCTTCTCTCTTGGGAGAGGTGTTTGAAACAGGAATCGCACCAGGGATCTCACCACTGCTAGGACGGTGGAGGCCATAGCGCAGTTTGCCCCGTTCCCAAACGTGTGATGGCTTCTGCGCTGGGTACACCAAGACCAAGCTACTCTAAAGCAGCGTGCAAACCTCACAGGTGTTGTGGCTTTACCAAGTCTAGCTTGTAGGGTAGCTTGTGAATGGACCCTGTCCAGTATTTATACAGCTATGTAGTCCATTTTATGTAACTTTGCACAAATTTTATCATTGTGGGCCTTTGGATTGTTGGCAGTTCTTTTTACAGGGAGGAGGTGAATTTTTAAACCACGCTGCATAGGACTTCTTAGAACTTAGGCACAAAACCTTAAGTACAGTTTAAAGACCAGAAACGGACTCTGTGTGTCCCTTCTCCAAAGTGCATTTAGTCTTCCTGAAAAGTACACAACTCCCTCTCGTTGAAGTGACTCCTACAAAATTCAGCAAACAGCCGCGATCTTACCAACTTCCTCTCCTCTAGAAAGGATTTCTCCATCTATTCTTCTGGGTAGGAAGCATTGCTCAAGTCCTCTTTTCCAAAGACACCTTGCTCCTGTAAGTTATAATTCTGCCCCCTAGGGTGTGCGTGCGTTTTTTTTAAATATGTGAAAGCACCGTTTCCTTGAATCCTAAGTAGAATAAGTTTACAACAGCTGTCCTCATGCCACAGTTCATGTTGTGTTGCCAAGGACGTGGTAGCTAGTAAAGATTCCTGTTTTAAAACAGAACTTAGGGCAGACTTCCTGGATCCCTCCTTCTATATGTACCTGTTGGTAAATGTTCAGAAATGCTGCTCTTCAGCTTGTGCTGCCTGTTAACAGTTCGTGTTGTATGTAAGTTGTCCGAGTGTCCAGTTTATGGTTCATTTACCCTGAAGTCAGGGAGTAAGGAGGGCAGAACCTGTCTGTTTTAGTGTGGCTCTTCGTTCACCTCTCGAGTACCACCAAGCATACCGCTCAGCTGCGCTTTCAGCTCTCCACCCTGCTTCTCTGCAGTTCTTTCTCCTGCCACTCCTTCAGGAGAATTCCTGTCCAGCCTATTGCTGTCGCTTCAGCAAAGGCTGTCCGCTCTCCACTGTGGTCTGTCGTAGTCAAATGCTGGAATACAAGGCTTCATGGACAGGTCTATAAACAGTTAATTTCTTCTCTTGGGTATAGGGTTTTCAGTTGAAATAATACATGGTAAGAAAGCAAACTATCCTGAAGCCTTTGTAACTTCTCTTTCAGATTACCCGTTTCAGGTTTTACTTTCTGGGTCCTAAAATGAATTTTGTCACAACAAGCATCCTGTAGCTACAGGTGGCGTAGTGAGTGGAAAAGTGATGCCTCGCTTCTGTTTCCACGTCCTGTCTAGACCTGCATGTTGTTGTTTCTTTGTGAGCATCGGAAGTGCTCTGAGCTGTTGACTAAGACAGTAACTCAGCTGTGCAAATTGAGAGATGAAGAAAACATTTAGCATTATTCAGACTTCTTGTAAAGACTAATCACAAAGATATTCGATTTAAAAGTGCAGTGAATAATATATGAAAGACTGCTGTGTTTATTTTTAAGAAGGCTAATGCCCAGTGATGGATAGGAACAACTAGTGTGTTAACGGCTAATATGGTAAGATTTTTCGTAAGGCTTTTATAAAATACAGCCTCTTAACGTGTGAAAGCTCAGTGGTATTTCAGATCACTTTACACTCGTGAAGTGATGCCAGTTAGCTTGCGTGTAGAAATTCTGTTTAATTTCTTTATTATATGATGAAGTCTGTATGAAGTTCAGAATTAGGACTTTAGTACTGACTAAAAGAAAATGGTCATCTCTCCTGGTGGGCAGAATCAACAAATAAGAAACTTGGGATACATTTTTTTAATTTTTTTTTTTTTCTATTTCTGGCCTTAGAGCCCTCTGATATCCAATTTGCCTAACAAGGGCAACACGCAGAAAGCGTGTCTGAAGATGAAACAATCTCAGTGATTTGCATAACATAATTTAGGTTAGTTGTTTTCCTAGTTTTTCACATTAAGTGTAATGAACTATGCTATTTTTTCTCCAAAAGCAGAATTATTCTTTCTGAAAGCAGATTAATTTGAACAAGCTTGTTTCCCTGGAATACGTTCACTGCTATTGTCTTGTTTTCATTGTGCTTTTCATTTCAGATAGAACATAAATTAGCTTGAGAATTTCAACAGAAAATGTAAGACGTTATTCCTATTTCCTGTATATAATGTACTTTATTTTTCTTTCTTTTCAGACTCGATGGCTTTCCTTTTGAGTAAGTATAAATATTTTAGTAAATGGTTTAACTTGAAAAAGGTGCTTTTCCTTGCTTTTCCCTTCTGTTTACTTAAAATTTGCAGGTAAAAACTAAACCAGAATAAGCCAGGCTTAAGAGTGTCCATTTAGGCATAATTGTCCAGTTTTATGTGTATATATATCAAAACATTATCCTCGGAATTCTTTCATCTAACAGTGCTGTAGTCTTAGGCATTCAACCTCTTTTACCAGATGTGGCTATGAAAACTTACACTTTCCTCTCCTTCCTACTACTGGGCATATGGTTACAATATTAAAATGTATTTTGAGGGGGATCCTTTTCATTCTTTCTTACTTTTTTTTTTCCATGTTGAGACAAAAGTGAGCCATGTATCTACAGTGAAAGTCGTACAAATTTAAAACGTGCCTGGTTGCTTTCGTAGTCTCTCGTTCTGTCCATGCCTTTGGCCATCTCCAGCGGTTCGCTGGCCTGATGACCATCCCCTACCCCAAAATCCCCTGCTGTAAGGCAGACCGAAGGGCGGAACACACCAGCACCTGCGCAGTTCATGAATTTTGTGCTAGGCGTTTTGATAACTGCCTCTGGCCAAACTTTGTAACTGTAGTAAATGCAAGTTAGTAGCCCTGTTTCTGATGAAGGCATGAAAAATATCTGCTTTGATATGTCCTTTTTTCCCCTCTAGTTAACTGCAAAACATTTTTATAACAGATGATATCTTGAACTGCAGCATGTTCTACTGTCAAACACATCAAACTGTGCCATTTTATTAGCTCCAAAGGAGCCACAACTAATTTAAGAAAATATTTTAATATTACAAGAACCACACAACTTCTTTAGTCCTTACAGGTTCTCGCTTTTATATTCTTGTTTTTGTATTGATGATTTAAAGATGACAGGAATACTTTAATTTGTGATAGTTTGGTAACAGTTTTGCTAATCCTGCTTAATTAGTGATATGTGGCTTTATTCTGTTTCTGCAGGGAAGGTATGGATACAGATAAAGATGACCAACATGGAAGGTACTATTGATACGGTCGCTAAAACGTTAGTCCCACAGTACCAACCTAAGATGCTGTGTGTAGACACCTGTGCTCGGTGTCTCTGTGGTCATGTGTCCCAAATCGTTTCTTTGCTGGGACAAAGGCTTAAGATTGTTGAACAAATTAAAACAGACCAAAACCCCCAACACTTTGATCTACAATATTATAAATAATGATCTTTGCTGACGAAGGGTTAAATAAGTACTCAAGTTTTTAAAAACTGATTTTAATGAGGATCCGGATGTACGTAAGATACATTGAAAGAACTGGTTTTAGTGTTTTCAATGCTGTAACTTTGTGGTATCGTTTCTCAACAGATTGGAGTATACAGACCAACAAGGCAGAATAAAAAATGCAAGGTAATACTCTAAACAAGTGTATCAAAAAGAATTATCTCTTGCCTTTTGCCATATGTGAAATATTTGCATATGCTTCTTATCCTGAAAATATTTTTTTCTACCTTTGACTTTCCTTTATTTTTCCATATCTTTGCACTGTTAAGATTTTTCATGTGTAAAGTGCATATAGTTGGGTGAAAATATTAATTTGGTAGGTAACTTGGTTTTAGACTTTTCATTAATGTTGAAATTGAAGCCTGTATGTTTCTGATAATGTTACATTCTTCATCACGTTTCTTTCAAACTCAGTGGTGGGTTGTAAAACTGTTAACAGTGACTCTTTAATATGGGAAAATATAAAACAAAAATTAAATTATTTAGTGCTTATCACAATTTTTCCTGATTAGAAAGAGTTTAGTTCAGAGGTATCTATCTCAAGTACTTCAAGTGGAAAGCGGTAGGATGAGTAGAAGGCTTATGCTGCCACAGCAAAGGTAGTTTTTTAAATAGTACATTCGTATAGCATACTGATTGCAACTTCTTAACTGGCTCTGTGCTCAGTATTTATAGACACTAGAATTTTCTTATCTGCAGCCTTTGTGATTCTAGTTATGTTTCAGTGTATGTGCTAGGAACACTAGTGGGGTACAGCAGTAGAAATCTCCGGATAATTGGAGCGGATTGTTCCAGAGGGTTCAGGGTACTGTGTGGCCAACGTGAGGTGTGTCCTCTGGTAAACCAGGACCAGGCTCTGCAGCCTCGCCTGTTGCCTAGAACTGCTACTCACCCAAGGAATGAACGTTAAATATCTGAGCGATTCTGTGTGTGGATGTCCTCCTCTCGAGGATAAGAGGGTGACTCCGTTATCAGGAGGAGCTGGTTGTTGTGGTTTGGTTATACTGGACTTGGGGATTTTTTACTGTGATTTGTTTTCTCATGCTTTGCTGTTTTTCCTCACCGCCTTTCTCGTTTAGGGAGGCACACAGTCAGATTGAAAAAAGGCGTAGAGATAAAATGAACAGTTTTATAGATGAACTGGCGTCTTTGGTACCAACGTGCAATGCTATGTCTCGAAAGCTAGATAAACTCACTGTGTTGAGAATGGCTGTCCAGCACATGAAAACATTACGTGGTGAGTTGACTGGAAGTGGAGGGGGCGTTGGGGGCAGGGCGGGACAGGGCTGGAGGAGGATGGCAAAATGGGATTTCCCCAAAGCCAGAGTTTTTCTCTCTCTCTTGCCCTTTTACCAAGAAGGAGCAAGTCAGTACATTTGGGGAGGACGTCTCCCCTTCTCTTAGCATTTGATATCCTGATCTGACTGGGAAGTTTGGGAATGAGAAAATACTAATTTTTTGTCATCTGGCCTGATTGATCACCACTGCTGGATACACCAGAAGCAGGGCCGCTGGGGCAGGCGGGGAGAGAGCAGAGGGCTGAAGCAGCAGCGCAGAGCTGAACCTTGAGTAGCACTGGGCAGTGCTCTTGAGCAGGCCATGTGCCAAAAAGCAGGCCAAAAGGTGCTGGATAGATCTGTTAGATTTTAGGAGTAAGTAATGTTCCTACAGGACTTCTGAGGTTTTGTGTTCACGCCTTTAGCTCGGTGCAAAAGAACGGAGAGTGCTTTGAAACTTCAGTTTTAGTCTTTTTAACTAGTTCCTGTTACAAGCACCTGAAAGGAAGCAGGTTTGGAAGAGTCAGGTTGCGAATTTCTCTGTCCTAAAGCTTCATAGAAGAGTGAATCAGTGCTCGAGTACAATCAGCGATGATGGTGAAAGCTTAAGCCTCCAAGAAATACACCCCTGAGAAAAGACAGAGATGCAGCTAATTTAAAGAAAGAGTCACTGATCTAGTTTCTAGGAGACCTGGAGTCTTCCAATCCTATTTATCCTAGTGCTTTTGAAAGGTTTAACTCTTTCTGCCACTGTCATTTCGGGCTTCTGGCATTGTGAGATGCTGTTATTGTAATGCTGGTTTTTGTCTTTGTCACGGAATGAGAGAACTGCTTTGTAAGTTCCTAAGTGACAGTCTGTTTACTTGACCTTGTCATATTTTACTGAGTTATAAAGAGAAGTAGTGGATCGAAGCTTTTTATTCTTTAATCTCTTTTTTTTTTTTGTTCCTAATTCTGAGATGAGACCATAAATCAAGGACAGCATTTGAGTTAAAAAATACGTCAAGGAAAACTTTCTTATCTCAGGAGGCATTTAATTTACACTACTACATAATGCAGTATTTGTATTTTAGAAAAAAAGCTTCATCGTTCTTTAAATTAATCCCAACAGAGCTCATGTTGATAGTAAAATGAAACCAAAAAGCAACTTTCATTTTAAACAACACCTGCAAACAATAAGAGTATAGGAAGGAGCCAGAGGAAAATTCATTTAAGTTCATTTAAGTGTGTATTGTGGAGTTTGTGATGTGGGGATTGTTCGTTTGTTTTCTTTAGGTGCTACAAACCCATATACAGAAGCAAACTATAAGCCTGCTTTTCTATCAGATGATGAATTAAAGCATCTCATTCTCAGGGTATGTTTCAGCTTTTAATTAAGAGATATTAATGGCTGTGAATATAACTCACCCCTAGCAAAAGAGCAGTATTTTTCTGCCTTGTATCTCAGTGTAAGAGTGTTCTGATTGTGAAGGATAGTGAAGAAAACAGCAAGACTACGTGTGAAATCAATGGGTTTTAACAATGACTAAAATCTCTTGATTGAAGCAAAGAGATGTAAGAGTTGGATCTGAGGAAACTCTGACGTTTTGGTGATAACCATCAGAATCTTCAGTTATTTCATGGAAGGAACCAAGATTATGTAAATTGTTTTCTTGCAGACTTTCTGCCAAGGGCTACCTTGACATGATTTTCCGCGTACAGTGATATAATGAACACGTTTTTTTGAGGTCGCTGATGTAATGTGACTTAGTATGTTTGGCTGCTTGCTGTATACTCCTATTATAGCGTGGAGAGTTTATATAATTCGTCAATTAAGCTTTTCTAGTAGCTTGTGTAATTTGTGAAGCACTGCAGTGTCCAGATACAGCATATACAGAATTTAATTTCTGCAGCATTGTGACTCTAAAGCTATAAAATTGGGGCCTAACCCTGTGTGCTTGTTGTGACTGAAAGAGTACTATTGAAATGGGAATTGCTTGCCTACAGGCACATAAATATCCAGGTTATGTTTGGTTTCTAAAAGAGGAACTATGAAATAAAGACAGTTAAAATAATTTTCCATTTGATGGCATTATTATACATAATCATAATATTATTGGAGAAGACATGGATTCTTTCTTCCCATAAAAGATTTTACATTCTGTGCACGATGACCAGAATGATGCCAAAAATGTTTGCAAAAGCCCTTTATTGTTACTTCCTGTCTTGCCTGTTGATTCAGGTATCTCTGAATGCTCAGACAGCTCTCCTAGGGTAGAAATTCTACTGCAGAGAAAGTGTTTTTAAAGGTTATAGTCATGCAATGAGGATGTACAAGTTAATAATTTACTACTTCTTTTTTTCCCCCTAATTAGGCAGCAGATGGATTTCTTTTTGTTGTGGGCTGTGACAGAGGGAAGATACTGTTTGTTTCAGAATCTGTCTTCAAGATCCTCAACTACAGTCAGGTATTCTTTCCCATTTTAACTGATGTTAAGCCTTAAAAGAATTGAGGCTTTTTTTTTTTTATGATTATGAGTTTATACTGAGCAGTATTTATCTGAGTAATATGTCTTGAAAGCTGAGAATTGTTGCAAAGAAAGAACTTTTCTCTGCCATGTCATTAGAGAAGGTTGTTTCTGGTTTCCATTCAAACTAAGGAGGTGTGAAGGAACTAAATGAACTTTGCTGACTGATGTATTCTTGCAAAAGTGTTACCTATTATAAGCAAATATTGAAAAATCAGTCTGAGGTTCTTCCAATAGAGAATTTTTTTACTTGGTTTTCTTCCTGTCTGTTCTGGCTTTGCCACCAGACTTATTGATGGAAACTGAGAAGCAATTGTACCAAAGCCACGTTTTTAATATATGCTTAACATGAGGCTTGACTTGCACCATATTTGTGTAGATAGTAGTCTTCATTCTTTCTGTCATCTGCCATTCTTACCACATCTAAAATCTGTATGAGCTTCAAAACTTTTCCTCAGACAGCCTTTAGCTAGGTGTGCACTGAACACCTACTCATCATGTGAATATTGAAAGAGAACATTTTCAATTACGATTTTTTTCCTTCAAATGTGAGGCGTATGAAGTGAGACTGAGAAGAAACCGGAATATTTGCAGGTGTTGGATTAAGCATGCTATTTCTGCAAAACTCTTACTAAAAATAATGAAATAAATGACTATGTAAGGTAGTCATAACTTCAGTATACAGAGAACACTTACCTTCCAGTAAATCCTGGATCTCAGACGTTTGATGTTCCTTGGCAAGACCCATAGGTAAAAGGATTGGTTACAATGGATGCTAAAATTGAGAAAATACACTGAGCAATTATTTTAAATTTTGACTGAATATTCAATCTCTACAGAATGATTTGATTGGTCAAAGTTTATTTGATTACCTTCATCCTAAAGATATTGCCAAAGTGAAGGAGCAGCTCTCTTCTTCTGACACTGCGCCACGAGAAAGGCTTATAGATGCAAAAAGTAAGTATGACCCCTTTTTGAGTCAGGTAGCCAGAGCCACTGCTTCTGAACACTTGCCTAATGTCAAAAGTGTGTGTGGGGGGGGTGCTGTTCGGATTGTGTGTCGTGCTAAGGAGGTTTTAGCTTAAAGACAGAAAGAAACAACCAAAAAACTCCCCC
>NW_010432906.1:0-2216 GCF_000710305.1 Buceros rhinoceros silvestris
AGTTAGTTTTAGCAGCTTGTTCTACCCCACCAACACAGGCCAGTTTCTTCCAGCTCTTGTCTTTTTTCCCCCCTAACTGATAAAGTCCTATGCTGTTGCATTTTACAAGAATCAGTAGATGGAGCTAATAACAATCTTGGACCCAGGCAGAACGAGAGGGTAAGTTACGTATTGAATAATGACAGATATCAGGGAGAGGTGGCACCAAGCTCTCAGGGGTTCCTAGGAGTAACCGGGGAACCAGTCTCCTTTCAAATCTCTTCCCCTCCAATCAGTAAATGGAGGAAAGATAATGAGGTTTTGTACCAGGAGTGTCAGCTTGTCTTGCTGACATTCCTTTATTGAAATTATTACATGTTCTTTTTCATGTGGAAGCAAGATTAAACCCCCCCTAAGATACTAGTGTTTTATTTGAGGCAGGAATCTATGCTGTGCCAGGAAAAAGACAGAAGTATAACCCAAATTCTCATCCACAAGTTAGAGGTGAGGACTAAATCATCTTTTGCAACAGATACCATCAGACAAAAGTGATCTTTGAAGAAGAAGTCGACTTTCGGTTGACAGAGATGGACATAGACATTGAATGATCTCAGGGCCAAAACTAAAAGAAGAATGTAGCTGGATCAGCAAAATGTCATGGTTAATAGTATCAAAAGCAACCAAAATAATTAAAAAGCAATAGGTCAGTCACATTGCCACACTCTGATGACTGTAATAAATAATTAAAAATTCAAAACAATGCAGCCTCAGTATTATGGAAATCAAACTGGACTTTAGGGAAATTTTTTGTGACTAGATGGTCAGACATATGATTATCTTTTCCTTCATTGCCCCCTCCCCCACAACCCTTTTCCAAGGTCTTAGGGATGGGAGGTGAAAGAGAAGGTGATAATTCAAGAAAATTAGGAGACAATGGTAACTTTCTTATGATAGCTGAATAACAGCAGCACCATTCAAACCAGATCAAACACAACCACAAACAAGCTGTAGGATTACCCATGTTGAAATAAAAGGATCAAACACTCACAGAGGCATCGATTGCACTTGGGGATATTTTGGATCTGGATCACGTAAAGCTTTTGCATCCACTTAGTTTATTCCCGTTAGCTGTAAGAATATCAATGGAGCAATTCCAGCACCTCTCTTTACGTGCCTGCTGAGATCGTTGGGCAGTATCACACTGTAGGGTGAATCCGACCAAGACGAACTGAGAAGAGAGATGGGATATACAAATAACAAGCAACAACAACAACAACAACAACAAGTTAGCAAAACTTTCAGCAGAAGTTTCAAAGGTATTTTGCTGTGTAATGAGAAGCACTCTTGACTAACTTAGAACAACTTAGTAGGGCTTGAAGGTTAGCTAGACTTTTGCTTTCTTAAAGCGACGTTGTCAAACAACTTGAGTGCATTGATATTACATTTTATATAACAAAATTGAAATTTGGTTTTGACTTATTTTCCCTTATTCAGTTCTGGAAACACAGAAATACAAGTATCCCGTTAAGATGAAATACTGAGTCACTAACATCAAAGACAATGTTCCCATTGACTTGACTTCCCAGCCCCCTGGCCCCTGCTGGCAGCAGGAGCAGCTGTGTTGGCCCTACGGGTGAGAGCCGTTGTTGGGGTGACGTATGTTGCTTCAACAGCATGCCCTGCCTCCTGTGGCCCTTAAGTCAGATGGGCATCACTGGCCATTTTGCTGTCCAGAGTTAATTGATGAGTTAATTATATGATCAGATGAAACAGCAAACCAAAGTAGAGAGAAAAACATATAGTAAGTCCTTACTCCAGTAAGGAGATCATTCCTTACAGCTGGCCTTAACAATTAGCAGGTATGAAAGGAAGGAAAAGATGCATTTTGATGGGTACCTGAGCTTCTCCCACTAAGATTTTCAAAGGGAAATATATCAATCAAAATGCTTTCTGATCTAGATGGCACATTAATCAGTACTTTTCTTGACAAATCAACCACTAAACAGAATGATCCATTTCAAGATTGGTGCGTAAATCCAATTTAACAATGTCAGTAGAAAGGAGTTAAAAAATTCCTTATCCAAAATCACGAGCTCTATCAACATTAGTTTTGAATTAAGGTTTAAACATGGTAGAATACAGAAAGACATGGGACCAGCATTCATGTTTGTTGCAATGCCATCCATTCCAATTACTCCACTGAATTCAGTTGAGTTCTTGACAACTCATACTTCCTG
>NW_010432906.1:2326-4980 GCF_000710305.1 Buceros rhinoceros silvestris
TGCTGAAGCTGAATGTGGTTAATAATCTGACTGGTACACAGCACAACATATTCTTTCTGAGATCTTTCTGGCTATAGATCCCAAAATGCATACTTGATGCTGAAAATCCTGGTTGTGGCTTTGATGTCAGCAAATTTGTAAAAATATCAAGACTCCTACAAAGATTTTTGAGATGTTAATAGAAATATGTATGTCTGAAAGCCATAAGAGACCATAGTCGTAACAAATGCAGCGGGTCAAGTTCACTGCTGATAGTGATGGCGGTACAAATGGCAGAGCAGGTAAAACCTCATACTGGTATAGGTGGTTAAAAAGATGAACTGATTCTGAGTTAAAGAGTCCTGTGAAGGTGAAAGAATAACTATCATCAGTGGAAGAGCACAGATACCAACTAACCAAAATATTCCCGTCACCAACAACTTTTTGTGTTGCAACCTTTAAATGCCTCCACTGATGCAGGAAGACAGCATCTATTAATACAAAAACCAAAAAGTTTTTGCTGGACTTTCCAAAAATTTTTTTGCTTGAAAAAGCCCAGTGGAGAAGCAGGATGCTGTTAGCATTAAAACATCTGGAGTGGTCTTGATTCTGCTCTTCTGCAGGCATCCTTTGGTGCTCCAGTCCACTGTAAATTACTCACTTATATAACTTACTCACTTTGGCAGCTACATAATGCCTTATCACTTAGGTCGATCTACCAGTTTACAGCTGCTGTAGAAATTACTCTGGACCTTAGATTTTGTTCAGCTGATCATTTTTTGTTATTTTTCTCCAAGAAATTGATTCATAGAAAAATATCTCCATACCTTCTCACCTAGTCTAGCAGTCTCATCCACAAATCAATTCTACTAACCTGTGATTGCATTGTATTTGAAGCAAAATGATTGGTTGGAATTTTGATTCAGGGAAAAGTAGCAAGATAGGGATAAATCTGATGTCTTGCCAATAAACATCAATTAATAAACAATCAATTGAAGGAGTGGTACCACTGCCCTAGTCTGTCACAAAAAAGATGTAGCAAGATACAGTTACCCTCAAAAAAATTGGGTTTACAACTTTTTAATATATTTTTTTCAGAAAAGGATTTCAGAAAAGGTATTTGCTGCAAGCAAAGCTAATAATTTTCTCTGTTAGCACTGAGATTTCAAAAAATTGATTTTCTATTGCACTGTGTCTTCTGGCTGGATCCTCTAGTGTCTATCTAGTAGGGCTCAAGCAATAAGTAGAGTATATGCAGGTGTTGGGGTGTTTTATCCTCTCAGGGAGAGAAGATGCCTTCTCTGGCACGTCTTGGAGGTGCATTCTCAGCTGCCTTCTCAGCTAGAGCACCAGAGAGATCTGTGTCTTCTACCATTTGCTTGTATTCACGAAACAGGAAGAAGGATGACTGTGAACATTGTGCACTTCTGTTGGGTGGAGCTGAAAGTGCTAGAAGGAAGGTGGGGTAGAAAGGAAATAGTATCTCTGTCTTTCACAGTCACATGCACATACGTAAGCACCAGAATGTGCAAAACCAGCACGACCATGCAAGCCTTATTTTCTTAAGAAAACAAGATTCAGAAATGCTCATTGACTTTGTGGAGTTCTAAGCCAGGAGTGTTGCTAGATGCCACTGATGTGTCAGCTGGGTTGATACTAGAAGTACATTGAGATTTATGCTAAATGCACCGAGGCCCATCTTATGCGGGGTATTATCTATGTGAATTATAATGGGTGTTTCCTGGCTATGCAGGGCAAACCTGTACTGCGAACATGGGGACAGGGGAGGTGGGATGCTTGAGCCTGGTGTAGAGGACAGTATCCTCGCTGCAGCTGTATTGTCACATTACTTCCAGGTGACACCCGGACTGGAGAGCAAAGAATCTGGCCTGGTCATCAGGCAGAGAAAGATTGCGTGGCTCAACGGGTTAAGTAATGGGTTAAGTAACAGGCGAGCGCTAACCCTGCCCAGAGGGTGGTGAATGAATGAGCTTCAACCCCCTCTCTGCTCCAAGCAGGATTCCTTTCCCAGCCCGCCCCCGGGATTCCTCCTGCAGGAGGAAAAGGGAGAAAAGCAAATCCTTTCTCTTGGCGGGGTGCAGCGGGGGCAGGGAGCAGCGATCCCTGCCAGTACTTCCCCTCCTCACCCCCGTGGTGGTATGGGACTGCTGCAGAAGTTGGCAGCTGCTGTTACAAAATGCAGATATACTTGTAAGACTTTTACTTCCATTGAGGAGAAACACGGGATCCAAGTGAGGAAAAGCACATGAATGAGATTTGCTGGTTAAGAGTGTCCGTCCAAACAGAAAGATGAATTGAGATCTCTTTGAAAATGTGGTCTTCCTTGTTCTTTGAGAATAAATAATAAGGTGACTGCAGCTAATAATGCTTCTCTAACCCTGTCACCTGGGGATTTCAGCACATTTTGTGAACTTTCCTCACCTCTTAAAAATCTCTGCAGACAGCAAGTTCAACTTTCCTTATTTTGGAGGGGGGAACACTAAGTGTTTGTGAAGGGTTTTGCCCAAATCCTCCAGGAAACCTGTAGCAGAGAGAGGAATCAGAATAATTGCATCAGTTATTCTTCCCTTTAGCATTTGCGTGTTTCTTTTTACTCCAAAAACCTTATGATATTTTCATTCATCTTCCTTCCCCTTCCCCTTCCCCTTCCCCTT
>NW_010432907.1:0-7105 GCF_000710305.1 Buceros rhinoceros silvestris
GTGCAGGACCTTGCCCTTGGCCTTGTTGAACTGTGCCACTGACTGGGAATGCCAGGACCTGAGGTAAAAGCAGGACAGGAAAAAGGGCAGCCCAAGGTCTGCCCCTGCGGGTTGTGTCCTACGCCCGGGGCAGGCAGTGGGATGGAGGAGCTGGGTCCCTTTGCTGCTGGGGTGTGTGAATGCGGGCTGAGGACCTGTCTGTGGGAGACAGCTCCCTGGCCCTAGAGGTGTGAACGTGCAGCAAGCCTGGCCCTAACCCCCGATCACATGGCTGCAGAAACAGAGCTAAAGGGAAAAAAAAATCAAACCCATCCTTTCTTTGGGGAAATTCGGTTCCAGCTCTAGGCTTTGTGCTCTGATTCCCCTTTCAGTAGAAGGAGCTATGCAACCCGAAGAGGAGGTAGCACCCAAAGAAGTACCCTTGTCTTCATCCTTTCTACAGTTCATCCTGTGTGGCTGGCAATTAGTTTTCTCCTGTCCTGCCTCCTGCCTGTATCGCTGTAACATCTCCCATCTGGAAGTATATTGCTGCTGGAGTCTGCCTGAGATGAACTGGCTTGTGTTTCCTGCACCCCAGAGCTTGCACCTCCATCTCCCCCTTCCGCCTGGGCCGCCAGTGAAACCAGCAGGGAAGCGCAACAGAGGAGGGAGTGTGGGTTGAGCCTTGCCTTCGGTGGGATCGCCAAAGGGGTCTGTGCCGGGCAGACAGCCAAAGCCATCTCAAGTTCAACCGGTGTCGGGTAGGCGAGTCCCTCAGAGCCCTTTGGAAGGGAAATGCTGTTTTCTCCTTGCCTGGCCCTGGAGAAGAAACGTTGTCCCTGCTGTGAAGGTCTATGAAGATAATATGTCCCCCAGCGCTCTGAGCTGCCTCTCTGCTCCCTCTGCCTGAGCAGGACCATTTGCTCCTCACAAGCTGCACCCCTCGGAATTTTGACTCATTCTTTTCCATTGAGTCAGTCTCAGACGTCTTTACATCTCCTTCGTCCCCCTTACCTGAAGTGGCTTTGCACTCCCCTTGGGCTTAATTTTCTCCAGCAGCGAAGGGGGAAATAAACTTGTGGATGTGCTTTATCATTCCACGAATGCAGCTCTTCCACCTTGTCCAAGCTCTGCTCATCTCAGCGTGACATTTCTGACATGCGGGTGTAGCCACAATACCTCTGGCACGTGTAAACGGCAGAGAGTGAGGCAGGTCTGCCGCAGATCGCTGCCGTGAGCTGCTTGGGGGTGTCACACATGGAGGGGTTGTGCCTCTTGGGCACTTGGTTCGTAAATCCATCATACCTGGGTGCCCGCTGCCCATCCAGGCTCCTGCACAGCCCCATGCGGCTCCTGCGGTGAGGGGATGCTGTACCTGATGGACGCCCAGCCTGAGCCAGTGCCCCAGTCCCTCTCTTGTCCCTCCCCAGGTATTAAACATAAAGAGGCCCTTCTCTAAACAGGAGATCGACTTTTCAAGACACCGCGAAGTGGGGCTTCTTTTCCCAAGATTTTAATTCATAGGTCTTTCAAACGTCCACAGAAAGTTATTGTATGAACTTGAAAACTCTTGGGCAATGGTTCTGTTTTCCCAACCTGCTGTGGCCACTAGCGGGGAAAAATAAGTTGTTCATTCAGTGCAAGGGTATCTATCGCCTGTGTTGTTGATGACTTCAAAGGTTTCATCTCCCCAGAAGGACTGCCTGGGCTTTTGTCATTCTTCTATTTATGAGAGACAGCAGGAAAATAATGAGACTTCTGTCACAAGGAGTAGACTCGCAAAGACGACACCTCCACGACGGTTGCTGGGTAGGCTGAGCTCGCTGTGCTAGAGGAACAGAGCCAGTCTCATCCATACTGGCCAAGGAATTGGGCTGGCCACACTCCCTGTCCCCTGTCCTGTGCCCACACGTCCCCAGCAGGGGACTCTGTTCACACCCAGAGCAGCATGAGCCAAGGTGTCCCTCCATGACTGGCAAACTGCAGCTGTGTCTCGAGCAAACGTGGTTGCACCCATGCAGGAGAGGAGATGGGGAGAGACAGGAGCCTCCTGACCCTGCGTCCAGTCTAACCGTGACTGCGCCGTTAGTTCCTTTGCTAACGACGCCTCTCACCCCTGGGCTGGAACCCTGGCTCCCTCTACCACTCCCTCTAGAGATTCCTCCTTTCTCCTCCTCAGCCCTGTCTGCCCGGTCGGAAGGTGTAGCGAGCTTCTGGGCAAGGGTGGGTACCAGGACCGGCAACGGACTTACAGTGCCTTGTGCTGGGAAGTGACTGTTGCAGTGGCGTTGTCCTCCCATTCCCGCCCTCTCCCGGGCACACAGAGCCCAGGAGCTGAGGGGAACAGAGCAGATCATTTCATAGGTTAAATTCTTGATGGGCAAATTTCCCCTGGCATAAGCGAGAGTGAACTTACAGCCCTGCTCAGCCACGCTCCGCAGTTAACCTGCCAGGGACGGGGTTCCGTGGGGGTACGGAGGCGCTGCAAGGTGAGAGTGTGGGTGCACACTGGGCACCGCCTTCTGCAATGCCACGGGGCTGTGAGCACCTACCACATGCTGGAGACTGTGTTTTATTGAACTGGTGGCAGTGGGGACAGAGAACCTTCACGCTTGAAGCCTTGCACCAAGCCCAAGTCCAGGCTGCTGCCTCCCGACTTATGACCGCTGAAGCCGTTATGATCCTCTGATTTATACCCGTGGGGAAGCCGCAGAGAGTTCCTGGCATTTTTTGGAAGGAGAATTTCATGTTCAGAATGAAATGTTGTTGCCGCTTTCCCTGGGGACCAGTTCTCAGCTTCAGAATTGCTCTGATAACTTTGCAATTGCCTTGATAGTTCCAGAGCAGAGCGCAGGCCCTTTACGGAACAGATGGAGACACATTTTCAAGACCATTCCACTTTTTGCTGTAACTCTGCCTTTGTTATCGCAATTTCTTCTGCTATGACAGAAGCAGCAAAACTTCGCCGGTGTTGAACGCACTTGAAAACTGTATTCCTGAACTTGGACAAAATTAGTCTAGAATCTGAGTCCCCCCAGGTACAAAATGCCTCCCACACCCGCTGGCTTTAGCGGCCCTGGGGGTTTCAGCAGCTTGCAGGATCAGGCTTTCACAGCAGCAATGTCATGATGGCAGCATCGCCGCACGTGTCGACCTGCGCTTGCCCTCGCCTGCAGTGCACGACTCTAGTAACCCGTGTGAAACCACCCTCGGCAGGGAGATCTGAGCTCTAGCCTCTTCCGTATGGCCGTGTGTATTTAACAGGCAATCAGGGGCGTGGGAGAAAGCTACTGAGACGGCTGCTTTAAAGCACTTGGTTCCAGACATAAACCAGACTCACCAAGGTCAAAACTGGCTTGATTTTAGCACGAGTACAAGGGCAACTCATGAAAGAGTTAAGCGTTGGAAGGCAGAGACACCTTTTTTCCTGCTGTGCCAGGAATGATGTAGATTAGAAACTCTCGGCCTCCACCCCTGCAGATGTTTGGCTGTGATGGAAGTTTGAGCCATCGAAATCACCGGAAAAAAAGACAGGTTGTGAGTTCACAGCTGAGCAGCCGCAGCTTGTTTAGCAGCCAGAGCGCCCGACTGCGCGGGCTGCTGCTCTGTACCTGCCTGGCCAGAATCCAGGGAGGGAAGAGGGAGGGTGCAAGAAAACGGAACCGGCGAGCCTTGAGCTCTGCTCAGAGAGCCCCTCTTTTACCAGGAGCCCAGAGGCCAAGGCTTTGCAGCTCCTCCTCCTTACCACGGGGGGACAAGGGGCAAGACGCCGGGGGCTTCTCTGGTGTGCGCGGAGGGGCTGTGGAAGAGCAGGAGCGCGGCGCTGGGCTGCAGGCGGACCCCCGCACGGCCTGCCGGGCTCTCTCATGGGCTGGTTCAGACACCTGCTAGTCCATAACACTGGGCAAAGTCTTTTTCTTAATACTTAAAAATTTGAAGACTAAATACTGACAAAGTTGATCTAAAAGAGCAGCTGATTTGGGGCCTCTTTTTGTTACTTTGATTTTGTGCACCAGTTGTGGGTGGGGAAAGCAAATGAAAAGCATATCGAATTGTTTGGGATCGAATCAGTTTGGTTCCCACAGTAACTGCTAATGGGGGTTGTAAAATTTTCCAAGGGCAACAAAACTGCCTTAATACCTACTCCGCTCCAACTGGAGACATTAACGCTACTCGCTCCTGAGCCTGGATTTTATTTTTCTCTCTATGTGACGGGGGCATGGGGTCATGTCTTAACAAAACACACTTCACAGTACTCAACAGGATGCCCAGAAACTGAAGATGCTGTTTCAGAATCTCCCTGTGCCCAGCATTGGCTTTGAAGCCAATGAAATTCAGTGCAAAATTCCTACTTCGCTAGAGCTCCGCAGAACAGGCACATGCCCACGGTTCCCACGGCTGAACGCGCTTTGCTGCCTTGAGATGCCTTCAAAACACCCCAGGACCTGCATGCTGAAAAAGAGCTTGAGCGGAGTTTCCCTGGGCCGCAGCATCGTGCCCAGCTGTTCCGGAGCGTACGCGATGGCCTGGGCAGAGGACGAAGGGAACGGGAGGGCTTTCAGCCGGGGCTCGGTGCTTTCTCGATGGTGCGTAGGTAGAACCATGAGTTCTGCCGGCCACCCAGGGAGCTCGATATGCAGTGCCAATTAATTTTTGTAAGGGGAACCGGGATTTATCCCCTCAATTCCCTTAAGCACCTTTGAAAAGCATCAGCCTCAAAGGTTAGTCTGGATCTCTTTTTTTTTTTTTTTTTTTTTTTGTGGCTTTGTAAGGGGAACCGGGATTTATCCCCTCAATTCCCTTAAGCACCTTTGAAAAGCATCAGCCTCAAAGGTTAGTCTGGATCTCTTTTTTTTTTTTTTTTTTCTGGTGGCCTTTTTCCCGCAGAGCAGCGGTGCCGAGATGAGAACAGGGAGCGCTCTGTGAAGGGTGGCAGCTTAGGGGCAGGCGATTCCCAAACTTACCGTTGCAGAAGTGTTCTAAACCCTTCAGACGCGGGTAAACGCTGCTCGGCTAGACGAGACCCCCACCTCGCGCTGCCCTCTGCTCCTCCCGCCCTCCCTCCCCTCAGCACCTCCTCATGTCACTGTGCCTTCATGTGGTTTATAAAGCGACGCGTGATTTAAGACTGGCACATTGTCTCTGCTCTCACTTTGCATCCCATCAGACAGGCACGTGTGGAGGGGGGGAGCTGGTTTTGCAGCTTTTGGCATGGTCCTGAGGCAGGTTTCTTCTGCGGAGGGTGGGGTGGGGACAGCAGGGCGAGCCGGTGTTGTGTTTGGTCGTACCAGTGCTTTAAGCGGTCAGGAACATGGTTTTCCCCTACCTCTGATGCTGCTAAGATCTCTGCCATCCGCACGGTGTACTCCAGCCCCCTCTCTCGGACTGACTCTGGCTCCGTTTGCAGACATCCACGTTGTTCTAAGCATGCACCTCTTTCTGTATAGTTCCGATCTTCTGATTTTATGGAATACTTATGCCTGTTTGCATTACGGTCGAAATAAAAAAGTGAAGTAAAATCTAGGCAGCCTCGTTCTTCTCTTGTCTCTGGGGTCTTAGTGTTGAAAGACCTCTCCTGACATCTTGGCCCTGCTCTGGTTCACCCCCTCTGACACAAGAGCACTATAAATAGGGTGGTGGCATCAGCCAGCAACAGCCTGAGCAACAATGTTTGAGTCACAGCATTACACGTTCCACGTAATTTATACCATGTCCACCGGGAAAATGTCAGACACCCGCGGGAGGGCTGTTTGCTCGTGATCCAGGACCGTTGGCGGTGCAGGAACACAGCCGGGACCTGAGAGACCCGAGCAGAGAGAACGGCTGCGTGTGGCCGGGCGGACGGGCCAGGAGAACGGACGTGGCTGCGTACCTGGGAAGCTGTCGCAAGGGGGGACAGCTCTGTCCTTAGTCAAACACGTCCCTCCTCAGAGCTCCCCGAAGGGCAGCAGGACAGGGAGGCGACGGGGCAGAAAGACCCTGAGGTGAGGCGAGAGGATGAAAAGGTGGGAGTGAAGGGCAGCAGAGCTGGGCTGGGTGAGCAGCGGGGGGACAGGGCGGGAGTTTTACCCCAGGCATTGCTGCAGCTACACCTCAGCCATGGCACTGGCGTGACCTCAGAGACCATCACGGGGTGACCGCAGCCATGGCACTGGTGTGACCTCAGCCATGGCACTGGTGTGACCTCAGAGACCGTCACGGGGTGACCTCAGCCATGGCACTGGCGTGACCTCAGTCATGGCACTGCTGTGACCTCAGAGACCATCACGGGGTGACCTCAGCCATGGCACTGGCGTGACCTCAGTCATGGCACTGCTGTGACCTCAGAGACCATCACGGGGTGACCTCAGCCATGGCACTGGCGTGACCTCAGTCATGGCACTGCTGTGACCTCAGAGACCATCACGGGGTGACCTCAGCCATGGCACTGGCGTGACCTCAGTCATGGCACTGCTGTGACCTCAGAGACCATCACGGGGTGACCTCAGCCATGGCACTGGCGTGACCTCAGTCATGGCACTGCTGTGACCTCAGAGACCATCACGGGGTGACCTCAGCCATGGCACCAGTGTGACCTCAGTCATGGCACTGGTGTGACCTCAGAGACCATCACGGGGTGACCTCAGCCATGGCACCAGTGTGACCTCAGTCATGGCACTGGTGTGACCTCAGAGACCATCACGGGGTGACCTCAGCCATGGCACCAGTGTGACCTCAGTCATGGCACTGGTGTGACCTCAGAGACCATCACGGGGTGACCTCAGCCATGGCACCAGTGTGACCTCAGTCATGGCACTGGTGTGACCTCAGAGACCATCACGGGGTGACCTCAGCCATGGCACTGGCGTGACCCCAGACACGGCAGCACACACCTTGATGCCACCTCACGCTGGTGCTGGTGTCCCCTCATTCCCCACGCCGGTGCTGGACACGCCGTTACCCCAGCAGCTGCTGCATCCACCTGGCTGCCTGCAGTTTCTAACTACCTGCACAGCTCTACCGGGGGCCCGGGGAGGCCGGCGGAGCTGGCGGCGTTTGGACGGACCGAGGGTCCCCAGGCCCGCGTCCCCACCGACCCCGGGGGCCGTCGCCTTTCCTCGGGGTTAGGGACTTTGCAGACGCTCCC
>NW_010432908.1:0-1535 GCF_000710305.1 Buceros rhinoceros silvestris
CCAAGAATGAACTGTCCAGGCAAACTTTCACTAAATCTTTCCCTCTCACCCCTTGTAGAAGACAGCTAGGCTTCTGCTGTTCCACAGTCCGTGGCAGGGGTGTTGTGTGCGTCTCTTGGGTGACAGTCCACTGCTGTGTCTGCCCCAGCAAAACAACTTCATCACCAACTTATGTGGGACGGTCATTCTTTTGTCCCTCTGCGGTGAATCTCTCAATACAGGAGGTGAGAACTTGCCCCTCCCACCCCCTCAAGGAAATGAGAGACTTAAACACAAGTCTTTTACTGCCATGTGGAGGAACTGCGCTTTCCCTCTGATTTGATCTCTCTCTTGGTCCTGGGCAGAAAATCAAATATGCACGAGTCGAGGGAATGTCGCGGATTCCAGCTTCTATACACTTAGTCACAGAGGTGCTTGATTGACATGCCTTGGCTCTAATAAGAAGCCGAGAGGGTTGTGGCATCCCTTCCCCCACAAAAGTCATGGCAAAGTTTTCACGCGCTTAGGGAAAAGGGAAAGGAAGCAGCAGAGGTCGGTCTCAGCCCCGCTGCTGCCATCTTAACCCATTAGACCATTCAAGGAGTAGGAAGTAATATTCACCTGATTCATGAAATGCAGCTGAATGCTCCTGCAAAAATCATGGGATGCTAAACATGCAGCTGAGAATGGTGGTAACACTGTAGTGTGCAATTATTGTTCCTAATAACCATAATAATTATAAAAGCCATTACGTCCCACTGAGATTCATCTGGAGTGCACCAGGAATACTTCACTGGTGAGGAACTCTCTCAACAGGTTTTAGAGACTGAGATTAAAAATAACATTTCTTGGCAGATAGTAGAGTCCTGTGTGTTTAATAACGGGGAAGATATGCCTTCTTCCATAAATCTACCTCTGACTCTTCAGTCAGAGTATGCTGTAAATCGTGTGATCTGTCTTTCATGCAGACAGTCCGTTTGCCTTGAAAACTACTGTATTTTTATTGATTTATAATCTGTTTTACACTTATGTTTCATTGTTCCTCTGGGATTTTTGATATATTACCAGAACAGAATTCTTATGAATCTGATTTTTTTTCCCATATGCATTACCCTTGAGCACCCATGATTATAGTTATTTGGCATTTGAATTACTGGTCGAAGTTATTGAAGAATTAGTTTCTAGGAATATTTTGTTCTCAGTACAATAATAGTTGATAAGACTTCGATTTTTAATATTGCAAAATAAAATGGTTTGACATCTGTTTCCTCAGAAATTAATCCTGTGAAAATATTTTTTGGGATGTTTCCTTTGCAATACGTATACTGTCTTCTTTTTTTTTTCTTTTTTGTTTTTTGGAAAGCAATTAGCTTTCTTCTTAATGTGGATGCTTCAATTTCAGCTCTTTGAAGTGAACAGTAAGCAAGATTTAATGATGTATTGAAGAGGATAAAAGACTGGCAATTCTGTATCTAAGTATTTTTTTAGTTGAGTGATGAAAATTTATTTAGCAATGGTGACTCCAAAATACAGTTTAGATAGAACATATAAAAATT
>NW_010432909.1:0-15713 GCF_000710305.1 Buceros rhinoceros silvestris
CTGCTCCAGCCTCTGGGTCTGCTGTCTCCGAGCCCGTTACCCCCCAGAAGCCGTCCTTCCCCGAATACCTTCTAAAAGCAAGTACCCCTCCTAATTACCCCAGTAAAGCCATTCCCGCTTCCAGAGCCAGCCCTTCTCCTTGCCTCCCACGCAGCCAGGCTGCCTGTTTGTCAGCATAACGTGGTACCCCGGAGCCGTCCTACGAGCAGAGGCTGAGCGTTAGCAGCTGTGGGAAGATAACTCTGCCGCCTCTGCCCAGGTTGTGTGCAGCAAGGCTCTTTCACCGTGTCTGTGTGCCTCTTGCAATTGAGGTTTGATGGTGGGAGCTGTGGGGTGCCCCCTCCGCAACCACCAGCATCTCTGCGTTGGCAGGGCTGGACAGCCGGTGTGTGGTTTCTTTAGACGTGGACATATCTAGTCAGTGGAACCCATTTTTAATATGCGTGTTCCAGGATGGCGAGGAGTTAGTCAGGAGACTGCTCTGGTACTAATTGGCTACGTGGAAGTGAGGACAGTAATCACCTTTCCTATAGGCGCTTGTAGCGGTACCATACTTGACACCATCTTCATTGCTATCCAAAACCCAGGAAAACTCAAATTTGGAAATGATTATAGCTTGCACTAAGTGAAGCAAAGCAACATTCCCAGAGAAATAAATATGTAAGGACATACAACTGTCTGCTGGATCAGAAACCATGGGGTTTTTTTAAGTACTACACAAACCTAAAGTTCTGTAGTGTGAAACAATTGTTTAACATAATTGAGGAGGAAACTTTAAGCAGCGTAGTCTCCTTCTCGGTTCATCCAGCTGCAGCATTATCTTTGTTGTCAAAATACTCCTTCCCTTTCTTTTCACTGATGTATGAGATTAATAGTATTTGGCAACATCTGTATGGCAGAGCAGCCGCTGCACTGGTTGTGTCCCCAGCTGCCAGCTTTCCTTCTTGGCAGCAAGTTTCCAAAGAGGTATGAGTTGGGGGGGAGGGAGATTAGCCTCAAGTCAGGCTCTGCTGTAGCTTCCCATGGTAAGTCTTCTTGCCGAAAGTGGAGAGTGGGTGTTCTCTGCGGGGCAGCTTACGGTGGAAGGGTAGATGACCCTGAGACTATGCTCACCCCAGCCTGGCAAGAAGGATGAGGGCTGAGCTGGGCCAAAAAGGTCTGCTGGGAGCAAGGGAGTCTGTTTCAGCATCAGGGATTCGTTTGTGCCACTATTGATTGAGGTAGGGATGGCAATTCTCAGGTGCAAGGGAAAAAATACAGGTCTTGTGCCCACAGCCTGTTTTGGTCTGAAGTGGACAGCGTGAACCTAAGGAGTGGTTTCATCATGGTGCTACATGAATGTAACCGAAAGGCAGATTTACTGCTGTAATCTTTTCGTGGTGCTTAATTTTATTTCACGTGCTTTGTTGCAACACTGATTCATCAGGTGAGTGGGAGGGTGGCTTGTACAGTACAGGTGGTTCAGCTTCCATTGTTGGGTTAGGAATTTAGGAAGGTGCTTTCTTGACTACAGCTGGGGTGCATGGCTCCACGTCCAGTGCGGCACTGTGGTTGGGATTCCTAGGGAAAGGCCATTCCTGTAATGGGCAGTGTTTGAAGGCAGTGTGCTGTCTTCAGAGGAAAACTCAGACTCAACTAATCCATATTATGTTCACAGGTCATAAAAATTTTAGTTAAGCTAATCTGGAATGGGTCGGACTCACTTCACGTCCAAGGGACCTGTTACCTGCTGGAGGCAATTGTGAGATTGTCAGTGTTGCCAGTGGTGAAGGTCTTTTAGGGCTGGATCAGGGACTTAAGAGGCAAAAATGAGACCGCCCTGAAGTGTGTCAGCAGGGTCCTGCTGCTTATGAGCCGTGGAGCACCTTTCACTGCAACTGCACAGATTTGTGCTGTTTGATCTTCTGTTTCATTTGGGAGAAAAAAAGCTGCATGTACAGTTTCTTCTTCTGACTTTCCTGCCTTTGGAACGTTAATAGCGCAGTGTATTCTCAGCCAGATATGCTGCTCCTCACGCCTCCGCTCCTCAAAGCGATGTCTCTGGCAGCACACTGTAGGTGTTTGGGCATGCCTGCTGTGGTTACTAAGGTAAAGGAAACACATGAAGCAGCTCGGGGAATGGGAACAGACGATCCAAATGCCAAATACATGTGGGTTTGGGCAAGAGTGACAGTGACCTGCTATGCCAGCCAGACTCAGTGTGGGGCTGGGCTCGCTTGTGCAGGCTCCTGACTGTCAGCGCTGGTGTTTGTGCTGTGCTTTCCAGAGCACCAAGCTTCTGAGATGGTGCTGCTGCATGTGGAGCTCACAGCTCTCATTATGGAGCAGTGTGGTTGTGGTGCATTTAATTGTACAAGGCTGGGTCTAAATCACAGGTTCTGCCCTCATCTCACCCCTCCCCACCACTGTGGCTCTTTCTGGCCATGCAATGAAGGAGGAGGGAGACAACCATCCTGAAAAACACCCTTTTGATAAGCAGCTGCTGAGCCTCTGTCGAGTACTAAGGAGTGCATATACCCTGCCCAGAGCTTCCCCTCCTGCTGCTTTATTGCTCCGACGGAGCAGCTGCTGAGGACTTTCTCCCAAATCCCCAGTGATTCTCCTCACACCTGTCAACGAGCTGCCCTGGTTTTCCAGTCTCATCTTCCCAGGGTACTTGCCTTCTTCATGTCTCCCCTCCGTGGTGATGCTCCTTCAGGAGCAGTTTTCCTGCCTGCAGAATGTACTGCCCACGTGCTTCTGTTGTGGTACTGATGGGACACAGCACGCTTTAGCACACTGTGTATTTTAAGTCAGCCCTCAATTAGTAGCAGCTCTGAGACTCCTTGTTGAAATACTTCTGTCCATTGCTACTCTGGAGGTGGTGAAAGCAAAATTAATTCATGGATGTTCTCTCCCAAGCTTGGAATGTGAGGTCAGGTGAGCCAGGAAACAGAAAAAACTTCCCAAAATAATGCCTGCTGACCCAGAGTATTTTATCCCTGACAGTACGTCAATGTTTTCCACATTTCCAAATTAGTGGGATACTGTTTCAAGATGTAAGGGTGTTGTGCTTACATCAGGCTCCAGGTTCTGCATGTGCATCTGTGTAATAAGAAAAGATCAGGGGATTAAAGGGGAATATTCTGCAAAATTGGAAGCAGCTGACAGCAGGCTAGTAAGAGTTATCCTTAAATGGTTTCTGCCCATCACAAAATAAGAGTGATGTGAAAAGTGGATTTATCTAATTTTTTTAGGTTGGAATAGTCCAGCTGCTTGTGTGGGTTGTGTTGGGTTTTTTTTTTCCTTGCAACCTGCGTAGAATTGTGGGCATATCCGTTGTTCTTCAGCTTCACATAGTTCTCGTGTTGTGTTTGTAGAGCTATGGTTGAAGCTGTGCTGTTATTTCCTTTACGCTTCTCTTGGATTGAAGGATTTATAGATGTGTAAACCAAACTCTGGGCTGAAAAGGCTCTTTTCTCCTCCTTGTTTAATAAACAGCTAGTTGTCTACCTAGGCTTCCTCTTTGAAATGTGTCACTGGGGTCTGCTGCGGGCCAATGTCAATAACCTTATCGTGCTGGCAGCCTTCCCAGTGATAGTTTCTGTATGTTTTGTTAAACTCCAAGCCAGGCTTTGGCTTCTGGGGGGTCAGGTGTATGGCTGTGTGAATTTGGGTGTTTTGGCAACCCGGTTACCATTCGCATGATTATAGTATCGGTGCAAATTAACCAGCCGAAAGCCAAAGAAAATACACATGTCCTTAATAAACTGGGACATGTGCAGCTATCCTTTTTTGGGGAAAAAACCCCAACGCCGACTCTGCTTGCTTCGTCCTGTCTAATCTGTCAGTGAATTGATCATGTGGAACTGTGCACCCAAGGAATAATGTAATAGCTATTTCGTGAGTGCTCCCCAAACAGGATGCTACCGCAGCAGTCTCCACGGGTGTGCTGTCTAAGCCGATCAGCAGAGGCTGAGGTAGAAGCAGACCTGCTGCTCGTCTGTCAGATGCAGGAGAGAGGCATTGAGTGATGAAATGTCCAGTTCTGCGGTGAGTGGAGAGCTGGAATCTGAACTTGGTCCTTCTGCATCCCAGCACTCTGAGCACACAGGCAGTGTGCTGCCAGCTCTCCTTCAGTTTTCTCACTGCGAAAACATGAGATTGTGCTAAAAGGCTCTTTCATTTCCATGCTAATACAGTTTGTTCCAGACGACTGTTCCTGTGCTGTTGCTCCTTTCCACCTTCAGTGCCGCAGAGACAACTTGATTTTGTTACCTGTGCTCTTTGATGCCAGTCAAGAGTGCAAAGCCTACGCTAGCCTTGCGCTGTGCAATTGTTTGCTCTTTTCTCAGCTTATAACAGGGAATTATCTCCCTGCAGCAAACAATTGCCACGTCCCAGTGAGAGGAGGAAGGGAACTTGCTGCATTGCGTGGTGCGAGTAACTCACTCACTGGGGGTGATCTTGGCAGAACGAAAACAACAATTTTATTTTCCTTTTGTTTTTTAATCTGTTTGCCTTTTTTCTTTTTGATATGACTTTCAGCATCAGGATGGAATCACTTTTATTTAGTAGCAGGACGTGAACGAGGTTTTTTGATACTTTATCAAATATTGCCCAGTTCACTTGGGGGAGTTGCTGCTGCCTACTCTGTAAAACCCCTGGAAGCTGAATGTGAAATTGCCACTGGAGTTAGTTCTGGGCCGGGAGGGTTATTCTGGTAAGCTCCTAGCATAGGTGCAAATAGATGAGATTTCATTTTTATAAGATGAATCTTTCAGCCTTTTATTGCTGCTTTGCTTTGAAAAGAACCTCACACAATCCTGACAGTGAATATTTTTTTCCCCTTACCTTACTAAGGAGACAAATCTGGATTTGCAGATCATTGCATGACCTTTTCTTTTGTGTGTGGGTCAACGACAGTTCAGGTTTGAGCAATATAATTTTTTTCCCCACGAGTTGTAAATCCTTACTTGAATTACGAAGGCTTTCTGTGACTACTGAACACACCACGCAAATGACAGCGCTAGTGGGCAAGGCAGTAATTTAAGCTGCCTTCCATGGAGCTCTCTGTTATTGTCAATCTAGAGCAGGACACAGGTGTGTAAGGCATGAAATACACAGTCTTTGCATTTTTTAGTTTGGTTTAAAATAGAGTTTCTTCTTTCCATTTTAACATCTGTTAAGTTGGTCCAACCTCTGTCTTGCTCTGCCTTAGTAACTTTTTTGCTGAAGAGGTTATATAATTTGATAAGAAAGGATAAAAATTGTTTATTTTGTTTTAATTCAGGTTCAGTGGGTGCAAACCAGGCCCTGTGTTTTTTTGACTGATGATCCACCCAGGGTTTGTTGTCTGTAATCAAACTGCTGTTACTGCCTGACTTTCCCTCTGGACTCCAGGTCATGGGAGGCACGTTGGCATACCTGCACTCATTCATTCATTCCTCTGTGCATTGCGGAGAGCTCTAGTTGTGGATGGAGCTGGAGGCTGTGGAAAGCAAGCCCAAACTGCCAGGCATCTAACGTAATTTTTTCCAAGTTAGTCTTCAAGTTCTGGCTTGTGGAAACCCTCAGCGTAGGTGCTGAAAGCTTTCTTTTCCAAGAGGGTGAGGCGTGCTGAGAAGCTGGGAGTATCCCCTAGCCGTGAGTATAACCAAGAAGTGTGGAGCAGGGTGGCATGAAAGTACGTCACCAGGGTGTGTTAACATCAGCTTCCCGTGCCTTTTTCATCTTATCATAAGGCTGCCTGGATTACATGTTCTTTGGTGTCAAGGTCTATCTTTTATTGTAAGTTCACACAATGTCTAGTGCAACGTGGCCTTGGCTTCTGCTGGTCTGTTCTGTAATATAAAGAAAAACAATCCTATTGTGTGAGCAAGGTACTGAACAGCTCCTCTAAATTAGCTAAGAGAGCGGGTGCAGCAGTGCCAGTTTTATCCTCTTCTCCAAACAGGTGCATCCTCCTGAGGAAATAAAAGGTAGGTAGGGACCAAGTGGGAAACACTGAGCAACAACCGACCGTGACTCAGGAGCAATTTAATGACAATGATCCCCACAGTGCTAAAGATTCCTTTTCCCAGAAATGCACAATATGCTGTTCTCTGCTATAAAGCTGCTGTCAGCTGACATCACTGTGTTAATATAAGCCTTGCTGTTTACCCACAAGATACAGTTATCAGAGAGCAATTCTATTGCCGGTTGCTAATTATCGCTAATGTTCTCCCAGTTGTTGCACAGCAATATAATACCGATGTGTCCTGCTTAAAATATTTTATTCCCCATGGCTGGTATGCTTACGTTGCGTTGAAAATAATGCTTCTCATACCAGTTCGAGTATTACCAAGCCGATGTTTGGTTTATTTATGAGGCCATAGAATGACCAAGAGCCTCCCTTGGATACCTCTTGTATGCTTTGTGGGTTTTTTGCTGCGTAGCAGTGTAGAATTATTGCTTCGAACAGACCAGGCTTCTAGGAAAGATCCGTGTTTGGGATTTTCACATCCTACCGTGGCACAAAAGTGAAGAGGCATGTAATCCATGTCCGCAGTTTGTCCTCCCAAATGAAGTCACTTTGCAATAAGCTCTAAAGAGGGACTTGTTTGTGTGAGTCAACGTTTGCAGAACTGGATCTTCCAAGCTCTTGCCCCTTAGCACCGTGTATTTATTAGATCGCATGTAAATGCACATGGCTTCTCACCTGCCTTCCTCCTGGCCTCCCGTGTTGTCTTGGATGTCCTGACCCTCTTGAAGTGTGTGTGTTTCCCTGTTGACTTCTCAGCAGCCAAGTGCTTTTTATCCTGCGTGTCTCAGAGAACTCGCATTAACAAACATCGCTAGCAGGAGAGAACTTTTGCAGGAAGCATTCAAAGGCAATCATTTGCATTGTGATTTTGTAAAATGCAAAATTTTTTTACATCATATGAAAAAGGAACCTTTGAGGTGAATGAAAGTGAACAGATATTTGGTGTTCAAGTACTGTCTCCACAATGCAAAAGGGACATTGTGGTATTGTTAAAGAGATTCTTCCATTTTCCCTTGGAGATGTGATATTGAACTTGCAAATAGAATTTGAACAATTTTCAGCTGAACACCTCACTTTTCTGCTCACTGAATAAATACAAACTGATTGTTTAATAGCTAGATTCACTTTTCACTGATAGAGTTTCACAGAGGTAAGATAATAGCTCTGAGAAAGTAAGGCTTTCTTCCAGACACTATTTAATTTGACATAATTATATTAAGTGCTAAATTGAAAGAGGCTTTTCTAGTTAAGATGAGGATAATGAATAGCTGTGTATTATTACCATAGCCACGATGGGAAGAGAGAAGAGATTTAAGTTCTGCTCCAGCAGAAAGAAAATCTACATCAATGTGGTCCTTAATAATTTATTTTCGCCTTCTGTACTGCTGACTCCCAGGTTTTGCTAGAAGAACCTTTTGCCCTTTGTGCCTCAGGGATGCAGCAGTTTTTGAAAGGGAACAGCAGGCACTCCAAGTGAAAATGGCTGTGGAAGTAGAGTGAAGAAGCAGATTGCACCTTTGAGCCAAGCCTGGAGCCACATAAGCAGGGGCTGTGCGTGGCAAATGCTCCTGCAGGAGCCGGCTCTGCAGGCAGTGGACGGCTCCCTGGAGGCTCTCTGCTTCACCCACGCTGCAGACCAAGGTGTAGTTTGCTGCTGCTTTCTACTTGCAGCAACAGCTCAGGTCCGTGGGCTGGTTGAGTGGGTACACACCAGCTCTCCACGCCATCCTCTGGCACCCGCCTCTGCTGCTTTTCCCTGGCTGTTGCTGTGGGCTGCTTGCGCGGATGGTTGGGTCCCTCTGGATCCTTTGCTTGAGTGCCTGAGCAGATCACACATTGTGTGATCATCAGTGTGCAGAGTTGTGTATCCTGCGTAAAAACTCACCAGCTCTTTGTTTTGGTGTGTTTGATGCAAATGAGGATGATATCTATATGCTTTTAATGTGGAGCTGCTGTAAGCACACCCTGCCTCTCCCTGTGGATGAAACTCATTTATGTGGGACAGGATTTCACCAGGTCTTCAGAAGCTGAAACTGTCAAGGGGAGACCAAAGCGTGTTCCCTGATTTATTTACCTCTGTACCCCGAGACACCACTTCTCTGCAGCAACCCTCCACTGGCTTCTCTTGCTGTCCTGCTAGGACAGGCTGGACTTGTCCCATGCGAGCATTTGTCTTCTGGGAATTGTGCTCTGGCCATTCTCTTACCTCTCAAAGTCTGTCAAGAGTGGGTGTGATTGTACTTGACACTTGTGATCTGGGCTAGATGTGAACTCCTGGGGAAAGGCAGTGCGTGCAGTATTTAATCTCTTGGGCATTCCAGTCCGCTGTCTAAAAAGCATTAAGCAATATGGGGCTTTTTGTTTGATTTAATAGCGGGTCTGTGTCAGCCTCACTTGAACTTCAGAAAGCTGAGTATTTTGAGCACTAAAAGTTCATACTCTTGTTCCAGATTCCTTGGACTGCAATAATGGAGAGCTAACACCAATGTAAGCAGTGTCTGCTTCTAGATGGGTCAGAAATATTCCTGATAAATGTTCTGTTTCCTTCCCTACCCTCCCTCCCTCCTTCCCTCCCTCAGTAATTCGGTACTTCTGGATTCAGACGGGTTGCGGCAAGGAAAGCAGGCTGATTTTGTGGTTAAGGCATTTGGCTTTGGATTTGGGAGGTCAGTGTTAGCTCCTGCTCCTACAGGTCTCCTGTAGCTGCGGGGAGATGGCTTGTACCCCGTGCCTCTGTCTGCATTGGAAAAATAACGAACACACAGTAAGTTTTGGGATTGGGTTTCTGTTTATTTTCCTGTGCTGCTGGCCTACAAGACTCTGTTTTGAGGGTAGGGAGAGGGTCCGATGTCTTCTCTGGGTTATTTGGCCTTGTGTGCCTGCTCTGTCCCAGCCAGAATATGCCTATTGCCTCTCTGGATAAAACTTGTGGGAAATTGTCAAGCTCATCTTTTTTTAATTTTTTTCTTTTTCCCCTCACTGCCACTTTTTTGTCATGCTCTTTGCTTCCATTTAGTGTCAAAATTAAATGGCGAGTTAAGTGTAGCTTTTAATAATGTTCTGAAAAAGAGCTGAGCAGAGCAGCACGCATAGACAGTGCCTGTAGGAAGCCTTGAATTATACCATGGTATTTATAATGGGCAGCCCTACTGTGCTCTGCACTGTTGGCTCAGTGAGTCTATCACCGATGAGCTACAGATGAGACTCCCAGAACTGTAAATATCTGTAGCATTTGGTTTTGAGTACCAGAAAATGAAACGTTGTATGAACTAATAAAAAGGTTTATTTTCCTGAAGTCAGTAAAGCAATTTTTTCTTCAGGCTGGTTTTGAAATGGACCTTAGAATAATTAAGCGGAGAATAAATGCAGTGTTTAAGGGCTAGAAGTGTTTAATAAGCAACACAAGCTGCCCATCGCAGGCTGCCCCACTGCTCTTACAGCATGGTGAGGGGCAGCACTTGGGCAGCCGGGTCAAAGACTCCGCAGCACTTGGCATGTGATCTTGTGAGTTGTTGATCTGGTGAATAAGTGGGCTGGGGTAGGAAGGCTGGACCTCGCTTCTTGGGCAGTTCAGCTCTTCTTTGCATCCTGGGTTTTGAAGCCAGAAGTATCAGTGCTCTTCATCTCAATTGACTCTGCATCTGCAAGCCACAGGATTTTCGCCTAGGACTCGTACCTTGCATGTGGTAGCTTCTGGATGAATTACAGTATGTGTCTTAAGCGTCCAATGCATTTTAATTTTTGTTGGTGAGTCTCTTCAGCAATGTGTGGAAAGGGTAATTATCTTTACAACAATAGATGTGTACTTTCTCTCTAATCTGGCTTTTTTCTGGCTTCATTTTTCCAGCTTTTTGACATGTGTTCCCTCTAGGTAATTGCAGTCTATGATCAGGTGATGCTTTAAGTGTCTTTGATTCGTTAAGTAGGTTGAACACCTTAAATCTCTCATTGCAGTTGATTTAAGACCTGGAGACAGCCTTGTGGTTTTTTGCTGGGTCCTCTCCAATTTTTCATGATGCCGTATTTCAAGTAAAGATAAACATTGCCTGTCTTACGCCGGAGCGATCATGCAGCTGCCACATACAGAAGGAAGGCTGGAGTCTGGCTCTTGCTTTTATTTGTTCCTTCCCCTCCTTGTTTATGCTTCCAGGAATTGAGCAAGCCCTGTTCACCCACGGTATTGTACTTGGCATTCAGACTCTGTTGGTTATCTACGATTCTTTATCTATCAGAGCCATTTGGAAAATGAAGGTGCATGTCTGGACAGAGAGGAGGGGGCGTTTTGGTCTGGTATGTAGCAACACAAGGGTATTTATCACAGATTGTGCTCTTTGCACTTTAATAATCTGCTGACATTTTGCTGGTAATAAAAAGGTCAAGGAAAAAAGTTACTTCCTACAAATCACAGCATTTGATTGTTCTTATTAAACAGAGCATGGTTTCCTTGCAACAAAATTTCAGCCATTCACAGCTCTGTAAAAGATGAATTACCAGCTGGTACAAATGTATAAAAATAAAAGTTAGAGCAGCTTTCCTAAGCATCCTTTGTATGCCACTGGCTGCTGTTCCGGTGATTTGTCCTTTTCTGAAGCAGGGTATAGGGAAGATGGAAGGAAGAAATGTGTCTCGAACACTGACTACAGTAGCGAAAATAAATGATCAGAAGTTGATACTTGGAAATGAGGCAGTAAGTTGATTTACAAGGCTGCTAGAGTCGTCTCTCTGCTCTCAGGTTCACAAGATGTCATATATTCCTAATTTTTAGCAATGGTTTTCCATGTTACCTATCAAGAATCCTCCGTTATGTCCAGATTCAGTGAAATACAATCATTGGATCCTTTTTTCATTTTGCCTCCAAATTTCCCTCCAATGGGAGCTTGAAGGGAAAGGTGCTGGTTACAGCAGACACTTTTGGCAGGTGGATGAGTATTAGTATTGTGAATTAGGGTAGTTTGTTATTTTGCAGGAAGAGGCAGCACAACTGGTATATTTTTGTTACAGGGAATGAGCAGAAGTGTCTTGCAGGGGAGTGCCGGCTTGTTTCTCTTGTAACAGAGCATTTACTGCTTCCCCTCCTTGAAGCATCTCTGTAGATTAGAATACACGCCTAGAAAGCTGCACTGTAACAATTATATGGCTGTGGTGGGCAGAGGAACTGTGCTGCAGTTCTTACTGCCAAACCACCCTCGAAATGAATTTGCTACTGTAAATACTTTCAAAAAAGGTAGCGTTAATGGTCTGTATTGGGTGAAACAGCATGTGAGGTCTCTGGCTAAGCGAGTTAGGTTTTTAGTGTTTTGCAGCGTCATAACATGAAAGTCCAGTGGACCATCCAGACCCACTTGAAATAGATCTCTTTCAAAAAGTGCTGTTTTGCCATTGGAATTCCTTCAGCCAAAGCACTCTTGGGCAGCTCAGTGGGTTTTACTTTTTTACAGAGCGTTCTATATGTTGAGACTGCACATGTTGGACCTGGCAGTGGCTGCTGCATTATAAAATGCTGAAATGCACTGGAGCTGGAGCGAGCCAGTGTGCCAGTCCTCCTGCTCTCTCACAAAATACTGTCATTTCCGCTTCTAAATTCTTTGTTTAGCCAGCACTGTCTTCAGGCAGACTGAGAGATAAAGGTAGAAACTCTGAATGAGACTGGAGAAATGGTCCTAATTTCAGGAAGCTGTGAGCTGGATGGGGAGGGAGCAGGTGGACAGGATGCTCTGGGGCAAACACATCGTGTGATGCCAGTGCCTGTGTACCACAACTGCGGTTTCTTTCTTACAAGGCTGTCTGACTGATGTTACATTTCTCATTAATCAGATACCAGTGTTATCTCATCCTGGGAATTTCTGTGGCTTGTCTCCACCCCACCTTGAAATTGGACTTAATGAGCAGCTTCTGGAAAGTGTGGAAAAAAGTACGTCATGGCCCACTGCTGTTTTCATTCACAGCTGATTTACTGAGCCTTTTCTCGATACTTTCACTAGTTCTTCGCAGACTTTGGGTTGTTAACAAAAACCCCTCTGTTTATCAGGTTGTGGTTTTTTTCATAAATGTAATTGAAAGAAATGTCTCCTACATCTATTAAAACTAATAAAAAATCTGGCAGTTTTGCAAATACCAGAGGCTATCTCAATGGTCACTGAAAAGAAAAGAGCTAAGGAAAGGAAGGTAGGTAATACCTGGCATCTGAAACACTTTTTGGTTCTCATTCAGATATTTTTAGCTAATGGTGATTTCTCCTTTATGTGAGTTGATGTGTTGTGTCAGTGCTGGAAGCTGCCAGTGTAGATGTCTGCCCCAGGGAAAAGGTACCAACTGAATCCATACAGGGACTGCTGGATAAAATGATGTTCAGGAAGCATGAGGAATGCTTCAGCAGCTCTCCTTATTAGTAGTAATAAAATCCAGATTAAAGATTGCAACTCCAGTGCATTCAAGGTTTAATTAGATCTGCTTTATTTCCACAGCTATCTTCCTGCTGTTTCAGACACCCCACTCAGGTAGACGCGTTTCCTTCGTTTGGTGCAGTCCTTCCTGGGAGAGGTGGTCTAAATACTTTCAAAGAAAGTGATAAATTGTTTCCAATCTCTCCTTAGCTTGAAAATCCATTTAGACCCTGTTCTAAATCCATCTGAAATAGTCGGGAGGAGGGGGGGACACAAGCCAAACAATGGGAACAAATAAATCAAGCCCATGGGTTGTAGTCATGGCTTCAATATGTAAAGGCGTTTTCTTTGCACACATTTGGGCTTTCATTGTGGTCTTGTTTTCTCTAGACCATGCACGTTTCATGGACTGCCAGTGTGAGGTAATGGACCTCTAGAATGTCGGGGACCTGTCATGTTTGTAGGTGCATGCTACTTTACTAGTTGTTTATGAATTTTCCGGTATGCAAGACAGCAGCTGCTCTAGAAGTGTAAAACAGTGCATAATATGTGTAAAATCAGGGCAGAGAACTTTCGCCTTCTCCCCCAGGGTATGCAGAGCTCAAGTACCTTGTGTGAAAAGGTTTTCTTCTGTGAAGTTTTATTTGCACAATGTATGTATTCAACATCATCCCTTCTTAGGGCAAGAAAAGCTGGGAGCAGTGACACAACAGATTTTTTCAAAAAGAAATAGCATTAGGCACAAAACCCACCCCGTTCCTTGCAGGATAAATGAAGACAGCCCCAAGACTGCTATAATTTATTTGCTTTCCTTTTTCAGTGCTGTCGCTGGGGAAAATAGCAGCGTGCCTACTCACTGTCCAGAGATCTGCTGTGCCAAAGCAAATAAATGCAGCACATGGCAAGCAGAGAAGGCACCAAGGTGTTTGATGGATGAGCGTTCCTCCCCCCAGCAGAGAGGAGCATTTGTGAGAAGCTAGTAATACACTGTGGTTGAAATGGCCCATTCACTGTATAAAATTCCCAGTCAGGTTGCCCAGCAGAGACTTGAACAGCTAGTTTAAGAGCAGAGATCACTCCAGATAAATCAGGTTGGCACCTAAATGATTGTGGACCCTGATGGTGCCATGTTACCATTTTGTCTTCAGTGGATGCAGTCAGAAGATTTCGTTCTGGGATGATTAACATTTCCTCTCGTACAGCTGCCTCAGTTCATCAGAAGCAAGGTGCTTGCCATGTGACGCTACTGCTGAGATTTGGTACTGCACTAGTGTCCCCAAGTCCTTATCCTTGATCAGGGCAAGATGCTGCTCAAACAGGTCCTGGAGAGCCAGTGGTGGAGGACGATAAGATGGATGGGGAGCTGGAGCATGGGTGTGGATGAACGTGGCTGCTGAAGAGCTCCCCAGAAGTGAGAGCAGCTACAGCTAGCTGTGAGGGTGGAGACAGGCTCCTCTGCTGTAGCTACAAAGGCTGGTGTTTTAATTGCTGCTACTTGCTTCAGAGGTGTCCTCAAAATTATGAAGGTGTTTTACAACAGCAGCATTTCACTTTTTTCCTGTTGTTTCCTTCCTTTTTAATTGATCTGGGCTGGGATTTACCAAGGGAGGCTTCCTGAGCTGTGTAAATCCCTTGAAGGACTGTGGACCCTGGGTTCCTCACTCTTGCGGAGGTGATTTGATGTTCCCCCTAAGCCGGGGTAATTGGGCTCCTCTGCATGCCTGGTTGTGCAAGCCCACTGTGTCCCACGTGTCAAATCCAATGACTGCTTGCACCGATCCAAGGGAAAGCTGTCCCACCTCCTTTCTGTTGTGTTGTGTGAGGCAAGGGATGTCCCTGGAGGCCACACCATTGCTTGGTGTAAGGCGGGAGGAGGGAGTGTGCAGCTGGAGGGAGAGGGGGAGCCTGTGCTTGTGCAGTTAGGTGGGGCATTGAACTGCAGCCTTTTGAAAACTGCTGGTGGGAGAGTGGGCAAAGCTGCCCTGTCTCAGAGCTTCTAGCCATTCTTCCAGCGGTTTTCCAAATTTAAACGAGACAGAGACCGGTTCAAGGCTGGAGAGGCAGGTTGCATGCAACTTAAAATCAAAGCTGTGGTATGCAGGCGTAGTCAAAATGGCTGGGACAGTTCTTCCCCAATGGTACTTTGCTCATCCATTTGTTAGGGGTAAGACTCAATATCCAGGAAAATACTGTCTTGGAGATCCCAAAGTTGCTAGAAATTGTGAAGCTCAGTTTACGAATAGAAGCTTGAAGGAGGGGGGTTAAGGAGCCCTCTTCACTGCTAAACTTTTAAAATTACAGCTTATGTTTCACACAACCTCCCAAGCATTTTTCTCCAACCAGAAAAGGTTTGTTTTTTTCAGGTGTTACTAAATCATTTTTTCAAAGGAATCCCCTAGGGCTTAAAAGGAAAAAAATACTGTGAAGTTGATTATGACGTGACAAATCATAGCAACCCTAGTTAAAGCAGAAACTAGAGCCAGCATCTCTTTAGTATCCTCTTTCACGCTCCTGAAACCTTTCAGGTTTGTGAGCAGTAGCTTTAGTGCCAGAGGAAGCCATTTGCTCAGCAGGAGAACGAAATACGCTGGACTTAACTCCCGGATAATACTACGGACGGGTCACAGGCCTCTCTGTCGGCACATGAACTGTGTGGATACGTGCGGATGAGAGCACCGATGTCGGTTTGTCCACAGGAAGTGGTCTGTGCTGGCACACTTACCTGGAGGCAAGGTAGCCCTGTGAGCCAGGCGGTCCTCCCGGGCTGCTGCACCTCCTTCCTGAGGAGGCAGAGAGCGTAGCAATGTGCCTAACCGTGTCTGGCCCTTGGGGCAGCGCGCACGCAGGTGTCTCTTAAACAGCGCCGTGCCGTGTGTTTGTTCACTTAGTATGATTGACAGGCTTTTTTCAGGATGGCACTCTTGCCAGTTGATGTGGTGGTAGTTAAAGTCACTGTTATACATTGTGTGCTCACTGTTGTGCATTATGTCCTCATTGGAGGAAGAAGGGAAAGTACGTGAGGAAATGCTAGCTTTGAAGAAGAGGAGTGGTTGTGCGAATTATCGTAGATGAGTTGTTCAGTGACAGTTAATCCATGTGAGTGAAAATGAGTCCTCTGTGATGCTGTGCCAAGGTCAGGAATTTGAGCTCTATTTGGAGAGTAAAAGTTACAGTCTTGCAGATTAAAGCTCCCTAGAAGAAAACATCCTTACTGCATAAATTGAAGTGGAGCTTTTAAACTATCATCCATATAACTCTTCTCCCCTTGATGCACAGAGAAGGATCAGGGCAGAGTACAGCTAAGGCCCCCTCACGCAAAGTGTTCA
>NW_010432910.1:0-315 GCF_000710305.1 Buceros rhinoceros silvestris
CGCTGTTAGGATGGAGGTTGTCCTGTCTGACAGTTGTCTGTCTGACATCCGTCCTCCAGCCTCCTCTCGTCAGAGCCCTTCCTCCACCTCTACAGCCCCGCAGACACGCGGCGCCTTTGCTGGGGTGACCAGCAATTCGCCTGAGCTTGACCTTGGAACTGCGGCACCTGGGAGAGCCCGTTCCCCTCCCCGTGTCCTCCTCACCCTGTGACCTGCCGGGGCTCCCTCCTGGTCATGGGGATGGAGCAGCCAAGTGCAAGAGACCCTGGAAGCAAGTGAAAACTCCCCGGGCAAGTAGAGAAGGGTGTAATAAAA
>NW_010432910.1:521-853 GCF_000710305.1 Buceros rhinoceros silvestris
GCCAGAAAGCGTTAAACGGGGACCTTTCAACAGCCGAGGAGCCGCTCCTCCATCGATACCTGCACGGGGAACACAGGGCTGCGCTGGGGCGGCCGAACGCACGGTACGGAAACACGCACAGAAATTAAATGCAAGCCTAATATACTTTTTTTTTCTTCTTTTTTTTTTGGTTTGCAACCTGTTTTATTTACAAGATTTTCAACTTAATTGCATTGCTCTGCACACAGATTCTCTAGAACACAAAGCATTACTGGTCACTACGTGTCTACTGAAATATTGCACTCGAATAAAAGTCACTCGGATGGACGGAGAACATCTAGCTACGGTGTAAA
>NW_010432911.1:0-687 GCF_000710305.1 Buceros rhinoceros silvestris
CCCGGCTCTGCTGCACCCAGGTCACCCCTGGCAAGGTCCCGGCCACCCAAATGCTGGTTCTGCTCCAGTTTGGGTTTCAAAGGCATTTGGGTTACCGGAGGCAAGTGCTGGAGCAGAGATCTGGGAACAAACAACCCTGCGTGGTCACCCGTGGAATTCGGAGGACGGCAGAGAGCAGGGGCTGGAGTGGCCGGGGCGGTCGGCAGGGCCAGACGCACGGGCAGACCACGGGGAACTGCGCTGGCTACCGGAGCCCCCAGTCCTGGCGAGGAGCCAGCAGCTGATTACACCAGTACCGTGGCGGGGGAAAGTGGCACATCCCACTGCCCTTCCCCATCACCCGCGGGGCACAGAGGCGGCAGCAGGCACCCCAAAGCTCGGGGGTGCTGGCTGGGCACTGCCTGTCCCCTGGGGGCTACTGAGGATGAGGAAAGGGGATGAGGAAGCCCCGTAACAGCTGCTGACTCCACAACAGTGTGAAAACAGCAGGCCTTTGTCTCCAACGCCGAGGAACCAAGGTTCGGTGGCCCTCATCCTCACAGCATATACCTGCAGCAGTTGGGCAGGCAGCAGTGACTGCCAGGACACTGCACAGGCCAACAAAACCCATCATGGCTCCAGTAAACCCCTTGTGTGGGACGTGAGCAGGGTGAGAGCCGCTGGCTGCAGCAGCGGCTACAGGGGCTG
>NW_010432912.1:0-316 GCF_000710305.1 Buceros rhinoceros silvestris
AGCCTCCCAACCCTCCGGCAGATCCACACTCTCACCCAACTGGGTGTCATCTGTGAACTGGCTGAGGGTGCCCTTGGTCCCCTCATTGGATTCAGGGATCCTTGGGCCATATCTCAGGTGGCAGAAGATGGGTCGCACCGTGGGAGCTGGCTCTTAGCTCCAGAGCTCCTTCCTTGCCTCCATCAGGAGCTGGGCCTTGCTCCTGGATCTTAAGGCACATCCCCAGGACCGGGCTGGGGCAGGAATTCAGAGGAGAGTCGCTGTGCCCGGGGCTGGCAGCGAGGGGCTGGCAGCTGAGGGAGCTGCTGCCCATCTC
>NW_010432912.1:622-943 GCF_000710305.1 Buceros rhinoceros silvestris
CCATCCCCTGGCACCAGCCTGATCCGGAGAGGCTTTTCTGCTGCTCCTGGGGGCTTTCACTGCTTGCAGGGTACCCCATGCCCTGTATGCACTGGGGAACGGACCTGGTTGCTGCTGCCGCTCACAGGCTGTGCCCGCAGCCCTTGGCTTTGGCAGCACCAGTAGCTCTCCCTGTGCCGGCACGGCACTTCCCCGCCAGCCCTGGAGCTTTTCCCCCAGACAGAGCCTCGATGGCCAAGCCCAGCGGGGATGAGCTGGGAGAGGAACGCGCGGCTGGAAGAGCAGGAGCCGGTGGAAGAGCCTTGAAGCTGCTGCACGCCA
>NW_010432913.1:0-23485 GCF_000710305.1 Buceros rhinoceros silvestris
TCCAGAGCTCCTTCTCACTCTGTCAAGACTGTCTGGTTTATCCAAATGATCTCTCTCTCAAATCAAACACCTCCTCCAAGAGCAATGCTTCCAGCTATACTATATTAACCTGGAAATCTTCCAGCGAGCGCAGACCGTCCTGACCTCTTGATCACTGGATCTCAAATCCCTGTGTGAATATAGCTGCTGACCTTTGTCACAACACAGTATGACACCCTGCAGAACTGTAGGCTTGGCTCAAAAAAAGAGAGTTTTTCAGGTGTGGGAGGTGAGGCAAAACCAAAACAATCTTAGAATAAATCTTTTAAGAAAGAACGTTTACGGCTCCCCTGAGATGAAGCATATGAAATATGCAACATGTACTATAAAAGTTAGCTCTATTTTCCCACTCGTAGTTGATAGAAGACTCTGATCTAACTTCCCTTAAAGTCAAGGTAAAAAAAATCTTCCCCTGTGGGCTAACGCCCACCTTTAAATTGGGCCCAATAGGTATCGGTAGCAACTGTATGCACAGACCTAGATCAGGGTACAGAGATGAAATCCAGGGCTGCTCCAGATTCATACCGTGTACAAACACTCCTCTGGTCACCACACTTGAAAATTAAACTGACAGGCTCGGTGAAAAGCAAGAATTAAAGCTAGGGTAGGTTTCCCACTTACTACCAACAGCCTGTAGTGTCACTGCAGGGGTGGGTGAGAAAAGTGATCTACTCGTCAGGTATTGAATATAAGTACAGACCTCTCTCCCAGCAACTGGGAGCCATTAGCTGTCTAATAACAGCATGAAAATAACTGTTAAAGTAACTTAAATGTTCATCTCCCTCTTTAAAAATTCCAAATACAGTGTTAATGAAAAAAGCGAAGGCAGCAAGACTAGCCCTTCTGAACTATGTGCGTGGAACACGCAATAGAGTGCAGATACCGGCCACGTGAGACTGCAGAGCTGGTGTTACGAGGAAGTTGTTGTTGAAAAGAATGACACAATACCAACAAAACCCCCATCCTCCGCTAGAAAGAGCTTGAATGAAATTCTGCGGTTTGAGGAACATGTGTAGGGGCAGATGGGCAGGCTGTGTTTAAAACTGTCAGGACTTTGGCTGGAATGATAACTACTTCTCTAAAATCTGCGGGAAATCTTTCCCCTCATTATTGTAATAAATTACAGAAGTGAACACAACCTTGGCAAGAGGTGCTTGAACTACAGCCTAAGGGAAAACAGGCCAATATCTCCTTACAGAACAGACACGCCACTGGCAGTGCAAGTGCAAGTTTCTCTTTCAACAAGCAGCCCAAGTACCTGCCCTGTCTGAAAGGCCAGTAGTTAGGACAAACCTTTCTTCTGCAAGCAAGAAGACAGGGTGGGAAAATTAATTGTTATGTTGTGTTAGTGGCCACGCAGTGCCATAAAACCAAGGCATTAATGAAGATGAGCCGGTCTGGAGAGTTACCCCGTTCTAGTAACCAGCACTCGCTGACACGTGCAATAAAAAGATAAAGTGCAACACTGGCTCAAGCAGGTACCTCCTCTCAGCAGGACTTCTTCCCCTCCCTTCCCCACCTCTTCTCCCCCACCAATGATTATTTACTTGGCAGTCCAGGGCTGTCGAGCGAGCATGCACACTGCGAACGGCGTCTTTACGGTCTGGTGCTGGGTGTAGGGGACTGAGCCAGGGCACAAACACCTTTTCCTATAACCCGCTCACTGACTCGAGGAAATGTCACTCTTGATTGCAGAGAGGTTTCTAAATAGGCTTAACTGCTTTCATGAATCAGACCCGCGGATTGCCGTGACTTTTCAGCATGTCAGACACCGTTCTAGCACACAGGAAAAAGGGACTGGCGGAACATGTAAAGGACTTCTGCGGGAAGTAATCAGGCTCTGGACTATCTCAACTCACCCTGCCTTGATAAGCAAAAGACCTGCCCTTGGCACAACATTAATCAAGGCACGCTGAACACAGAGCCCTGGTTTTTCATCGTTATTGCTTAACCAGGAGCTGTCCTATACAAGCTGTTTAAGCCCTAGATCAGCGGCATGCTACAGAAGTTCAGGAAAAATGATACAAAATCAGGTATGGAGGGGAAATGGGGGGAAAAGGGTTTGTTTATTGTTGATATGACCGAGAGGATCTTGTTCTGGCAAACAGAGAGCTCCACCTTGGTCCTGGCATTCAGAGCCCCAGGCTGCCAGAGAAGGAACCTGGGTTTAAGAATGCCTAGCATGGTTGCAGGAAGAGAAGGTGACAGTGGCATAACCTGCTCTGGGTAGGACATGGTGGCTCAAACCACTTGCAGTCATAAATCAAGAAGAGCAGCTACAAAGATTCTGTCTCACCTTCTGGATTGGACACCTGAGATATCAGGGCCTTGCGTGGAGCTCTGGTGTAAGAAGTGATTCTCTCAAAAGGAAAGCTCAATAATTTTGACTAGAAAACAGCCCTTTTTGTTTGGTTTGGCTCATAAATGTATTGCCTGACTACACTGTACAGCTCAAGTAGGCAAGGAGATGCTCCAGCACCTCTGGAGATCAGCCAGGATGATCCTTTCTCCAGATGGGAAAAACAACCAGCAAGAAATAAAAAGCACAAGAGCGCTCGGATGCAAACCCTCAGGATAGCTAAGTGAACTTAACTCATATTTATATAACTGTGCGTGTCGTGCTTTGAAAAGCAAGATCAGCACAGAATTACAGCATCATCAAGAGGCTCTGGAAGCCCCTTGGTTATATGCCTGTTACTGCTCAATGCTACTGGGCAAAGAGCAGTGGTGATCCATCCGTCAGGGTGTCCTTTGCTGTCACAGGATCCTTGCTGCAGAGACGACCACATCCTGCTCCGTTCCATCATGGATGAGGCTGGAGTGCCCCTGTGATTTTGCTGTACACGGAGTAACCGTGCCCCTCTACCCAGTTCTCATTACACCTCCCAGGAAAAGAGCTGCTTGTGTCTTGGATTAATATACACGACAATTCTGTCGTTGCAATTCCTAAGAAACCAGTCACCTTTGTGTTCCAGAGAGTAGCAGAAGCTGAGAGTGTTGAATTGGCTTTTGAATGTTTGGAGCAAGAGAGCAAAGAGATCGGCTGTGCCTGCAAAGAATGGGTTACGGTATGAATGCAGGGTCATATTCTGCCTTTGGTGGATTTCTTTTCCCCTTGCTGTTTGAGTTTTCAGTACCATCTCTTCCTAAAGATGCTAAAGATCTCTTCTGTGCAGCCACATTCCTCAGTTAAAAGGATTTTCTTTATTATTTTTTAAAGCCTGTTTGATGAGTGATACAAACTGCCAGTGAATACTCCGTTTCACCCCCTTATTAACATTGTAAATTAATTTAGGACTCATTTAGATGCAGGATTAACAACCTGAGGACTAACCCACTCTCTATTCAGAGGACATCTTCAGGATAAGCAGTCTTTCGACACATCTCTCAGTTAGTTAGCAGGACCATCTCTTGGGAGTAAAAGGATATTTCTGTCTCTCTGCTTGCAAAAGAACTGTTCAAGGTTAAGGCAGAGGTCTGGGAGACATCAGTCCTGGTCCCAGCCCTACCACAGACTTCCTCTGCAACCTTGGTCAAATGCTCTTACACTCTGCATCCCTTTTCCCCACCCAACCTGCACATCTAGGGAGGTCAGACTTAGGGAACAGGCCACAGATGGAAGTAGTGTTTAAGGTGGTTTTGGCCGGTGTGTTTTATCTCACCAGGGTTAAGGAGCAGCTGCCAACACAGGCACTTGTTAAGCTGAAGTAACACATTTAATAAGTTTTCAGTTATGTGCCTCTACCCTTACTTAGGAGAAATGGTGTTTTATTTTGTGAGCACTCTTCCCCTGGGACAGCACAAGAGTGATCAACACACTGTGTCTATATTGCAGGGGCAAAGCCAAGCCCTCAATTTTCAGATCAGCAAAAACACCTCCAAGAGAAAATGCTGCTTTTCTTAAAGGAACAATTACCAGTTACAAACCCCTTGGCAAACAGCAGCAATCTTGCAATATGTCAGTGACACTGTTTTCAGATCCCTGTATGTTTGCTGGAGAAATAAATAACTTTTCTTGCAATTAACAAATGAAATGCTCTGTTGGAGCTTAGTTCTTACTCGCTGTCAGTAAATCATCTGCAGAAGGATTTCATCCACTGAGGGGAATGAAGATTAAATATGTGCTTTGGCAAGTGTCGTTTTCCACCAGAATATTTTCTTGAAGGCACTTTGCGTCTAATGATACATTGAAGACCTGCTCCTCCGAGTACGATAAATAAATACGAATAACCGCTGTAGGAAAGAACCTGGCAGACAACTAGTGTCACTTTGGGCATAACTGATTGATGCTCCTTACAACCAGTAATGCTTGCACAGCTCAGGCCGTCTGTTCTGGACACGTGTGGCACACATCAGCTTGGCTGAAGCCACCGCCCCACAAGGGGAGCATTTTCAAAGCTGTACCACAAACGGTTATTAATTGTTTGTACTGCAACATTACCAAGAAGCCGGTAAGGATGAGGGCCTGCTGTGCCATGGGCTGCAGGCAACAGGGAGGAGGAGATACTGCTGTGGCTCACGTGGTTTGAAATCAAAGGCACGGTGACAGAGTTCCAGAACATTCTCACCTCTAGTGCGATCATAAAGAATGATTGATTTTATACACTTTGGTGCTGGCTCCTGACAAGCTTGTGACAGGCATTTGGTAACAGAGAGTAAGAAAAAAAGCATGGGAAAAAAATGTCTTCCTGGCACACTATTTCTAATCCTAATTGAATTTCAATTTTTTCAGAGATACAATTGCTCCAGTGTGGTTCCCTCAGAGAGATGACAGTGACAAGACAGCACCACCAATCTATGGCTCCAACTAATAATTCTGTAGGAAGTTTACAAACCAGACTGTTTCTCTCCTTAAAAACCTGCTTTTGCTCTCTGGCTAGTCCTTTTGACTCTCCATGAAGATCAAATGTGCTGCCATAACTATGTGAGACTGCTCCTCAATGTCATCAAATCCAGCCTGCTGGCAAAGCCACTCCTCTAAACCACCTCAGGACCAGAGGCCAGAAAGGTTGGGGTTGTCCTGGGTCCTGTCGGCAGATGTCTGCAACATTAAAGGGTGTGCTACATTACAAGGACATTGCAATAGCAATAACCCTTCTTTAAACACAGGGAGAGAAACGTCTGCAGCTAAGAGCACCAGACTCACAGGGATCCTTGATCCGTAGTTAGGGTGAACGCAATGATTGTTAGAGCTTCCTGCAGTGCTAACAACCTCATCCTCGGGTACCTGACCTGATGAGTCCGGCATTTCCATGCCACGCTGCACTCCCAGTTACTGTATGTTCAGCAGGTTCTCTGTAGAGCACACAAAGGACATCGTACATCACACTTACTACCAGCCTACAGAGCGTTAAGTGAGACAACAGGATCCTGCTGTTGGTTTATCTTGAGTTTTCTGACCTAGGGGAAATCGTCATCTCCTAGTTGAATTTAGTTGTCATAAACAATATCATTAGGTTTGTTTGCTTTTGAATCAAGCCATTCTGAGCCCACTAGCAAATCAAAACCAACCCCCCCTCAGGTTCACTCATCTTCCCAGTACGAGTGTACTTCACAGCCAGCGTGTCCAAGGGCAAACCTGAAGAAATCTGAAAGCACCTTCCTGAGAAGCAGGAGGTTACAAAAACCAACAAGAAAACACTCTTACCTGTCTGCAATAAGCCAGCCCCGCTGTCTTTGACTCCAAAGTGCTGCTGGATGTCTAGTAACACACCTGCAAGGAAAAGAGAGAGAAGAAACTCAGTGCCTTCAGCCTCTGAACAGTGCACAACTCAAACCCTCTGTGAAGCAGCAGCAAAGCTTCAAATCCCAGGAGTTTAGACATGTAACTTCCAAAGTTTGCACAGAGGTTTCTACTACAGTAACAGCAGAGGTGGGTGGATACAACATCACGCAGAGTTGGGGAATGAAATCCTCGTGCATGAGAAATGGGTCTTTCCATTCTACCTATATTAGATCAGGGTTTTCTCTGTTTTCTGCAGAATCGAGATCCCTTACTTCTGTTGTGTTACAGAAATACAGGGCAACTGCACCTTAGGTGCTTCAAACGGTTCGACAAGACAGACCAACTGAATCCGAGACAGGTTTTAACAAAACTCTGTTGGGAGGAGATATGACACATCAATAGGAGCAATGTTTTCACATTTAACTACTTCTGGGGGGGGTTCTCATTTCCAAAACAAATGTAGAAAATATATTTTAAACAGTTTAGTAAAGGTAAGTGACCAAATGCTTGTGACTAAAAGCAAACCCAACCTTCTCTCTTCTCTGAGACCCCAATTATTAGTCGGCATAAGCAAAATTAACGGGTTTTGCACTATTTACATATTCAGCTAGATTTAGCACGGGGTTATGGAACATATCAATGCTTAACCTGTTAAGCTGATTTTAAAATTAAATAACCTCTGTTAAACAGGCCATAAGTATATTACTTGAAGGCTGCGAAGAAAAACAAAGCAGTAAAAGACTAAACCAGGGTCACGGTAACTATACAGCTCCCAGCAAACATTAGTTAGGGTGAAGAAATTTATTCCAAAGCTGGTGCAGGCAGAGTACCCTGATGTTGGGTTTCTGGCAGAAACCTCTGCGCCGAAGGGATGACCGAGCAGGATTCACACCTTCTGAACCAGCAGCTGCACGATGGTCAGGAACCTCACCCATAGTAACAGCAACGGCCCAACCGCCTATCCTGCCCCAGGACGCCAAAGGGGCTGATTCAGTGATGGGCAAAGGGAGATGAAGAGCTGTAGCCTCACCTTATTAAAACTGTCTGGGAAGGCAGGTCCTCTAAGCCAGGGGTCTGACTCGGCTATCTCCACAGGTCCCTTACAGTCTCAACTACTCTGGGATTCTGTTCTCCAAATCCCATGATGGGATACTCAAGCACGTCCTGAAAGGTGCCTGCCCTGCCTGCAGCAACATATTTCCAGCCATACCAGAACGCTGAAGAGGCACGTTAAGCCAGCAGACACTATGAGGAGCAGGAGCCTGGGTGTGATGGAAAACATAGCCTCAGAAAGAAGATTTCTTGGGATTTGCATCAGAAACCAGAACAGCAAGTGCAAGCGATTATAATGGTGCCTACACTGTCTTCATGACAAAGAAATGATCTGTCCAGTCACAATGGCTTTACAGGTCTACAGGGCCTTTTTTTTTTTTACAGTGCTTTTTTCCACAAGAGAACATAATGTGTTTTTCAAGCTTGATCTGCTGTAGCCACAGATGAAATCCTGGATACTGCAGTGCAGCCACCTTGGCTTAAGCCTAGAACTTTATTCTGGTGGTGGAGGGGGAAGTGGGTTCTGTGGGTAGTCCACGCAACAGGACAATATAGAGAACCATAATTACAAGTCCTGTGTGAGCTTGGCAAAAGGTCTCAGGTACTTAAGAGAGATCTGCATGTCTAATTGGCATGACTTTCCTACTCCACGTCTATTTTACATGCTCTTTGGACTACAGGTGTTTTGATATGGGATTTGGAGCATTAAATTAGAGGCAGCAGCAAGCAGATGATGCAACACATGTATGAAGTGATAGGAGTCTCTCTGCTGTGGGAGCTTTCCTGCTCAGCACGCTCACAGGAGAAGACACTCCTCTCTTAAATGTGCTCGGCTCTCTTTCCACCTCACCATGGCAATGACTCACCCCAAACTTTAATAACATTTAGGGATACAATTAAGCAATGACAGAGCAGGGGAGGACATGGGAAAATGACAGAGCTTTGGACTTTTGCTTCTGCTTCTAGTTGACGGGAAAGCAGAGAGAGCTGGAGCCAGGCTCCAGACAATGATCATGTTGCTTGCAGAGATGTGCTCCCAGGTGTCTCACAACACCTGATGCAACACAAGAAAGGGAAGCCGCCACATACGGCTGACAAGGCCCTTCTTGGATTAAAGTTCATCCCTCTGTCCCAGGATGATCTCAAAATAACCACGAGCAGCTAAGAGGCACCACTCCTCCTGAGACAGCCTCTCAGCAGGGCCGGTGGCCATGTGGGACATCTTTATGATTACACGGCTCACGTTAGTGCCATCACCTATTATTTCTTAAGCACATTTGGCATTTTCAGGACTGAAAAAACGTACAGGAAACACGGTGCCAACCTTCCAAAGTATCTACCAGCTGAACCGGCCACTGTTAGTGCTGATGCAGAGCTTGGAACTCAGTGAGATGAAACAGGGGCAGCACCCAGCCTGGAGTGCTGATCGAGATGGGCACAGAGACAGGACCTGTTGGGAAACCCAGCCCGAGCAATGACTTCAGCCCTATCTAGGTTACTTTACCAGGCCAGCAGGCTGGTGTCTAAGTACCTGACAAAAGACACCAAGCCAGTTACCAGATTCTTGTGGGCACTGGCCATGAAAAGGACCTTAAAGAGCAATTTGGAGGACAAAAGGTCTTTGGGTGTGGAGTGTTAGATAGGGAGGGAATGTCAAGTGAATGGGGAAGGGTGGCTGATCTCACCCACTCACAGTGTCAGAGGGTTTCTAGGAGCGACTGCAGGATCCAGAGTGCTGTTGCCATTTTTAATGGCCCTTTCACAAACAGTGAATACGGAAGACCTGATTCGGAGGCATCTGGCATGCAGGTCCACATTTAACAGCCTGAGACACCTCTGATTTAGGGGAAATGCTTTTGGAAAGGTGAGTTTTCCTGGAAGTGAATGGTTCAAGCTTCAAACAGGGAGGCAGGCGATGCAGATCATGCAGGAGGCAAGCTGCTTGCCTAGATAGGCTCTGTGTTCCTGACCGAGCTACACAAAACAAAGCCGCAGTACTGATATGGGGTAAAAAGATGCTCTGAACAGCAGGTCATCTCAGTACAATGTTTCTAGTGTTAACCCTCATTTACAGAACTGTTTCAGAGCAGACCTAGTGTGCAGAGTGCTTTGGTTATCCTTTATATCTAAAACAAATGTGGGCTCTTCACCTAACCATTGCTACCTGTGTATACGAATAAAGAGCCGCCGTGGTAAGAAACAGTGTTCATAAGCTAAGCCACAATGAAATCACAACTTTAAAGCCAAAAGACATCAGAGCTTCCCTGGGAGTCCCATTTTCCACTCAACAAAACAAACCGTCGTGGTTTGATTTCAGACTGCTTCCGAGGCAGGTGTGAGACACGGCGTCAGTCTGTGCACAGAGAGCGCACCTACAGAAACAAAGCCGCAGCTTTTCGGCTCAGCCAGCCTTGCATCAGCAGTGCCGATGCACGTGCTTTAAGCACCGTGTGTGTGCTGCAATGCCACTGGCCAACACCACGACTTTATGAGCACACACATTTTTAAAGGTATCTTTTAATGGGGAAAAATCACAGTTCCTGAAAGGAACCAGCACACGACTTTCCAGGCGATGCAGGCTGGGCACTGGCAGCCACCAGGCACACCCCCAGCACCTTCTCCTGCCCCACTACAGCCCTGGACTTGTGCCTCTCTTCAGGGAAGCCTCAAAGGAGGCGGAGGAGAACCCAGACTCACATTCTCTTGGCTACCAAAGAACCAGAGCAGATTCTGTACTGCCTTTTTCCTCCGTTAGCTATTGCAACAAACCTCTCCGTCTCATGAAGGCATTCTCCTTCCCAGGCTATGCTCCTTGGTTCTTCCAGGACCAGATCCCACAAATGGAAGCAACTAGGCAGCAACAGCCAAGCCCTGGCCTCCTGGCCATAAAAGGCACAAGCCACCTTCCTACCAGCAGGCTCTTCCTCATGTCTGCAGCCGTATTCAACCTGCTTCAAATAAGGCATTAAGGAGGCAGAGGAGTGGTGTACACACCTGTCTGTTCAGAGACGTGAAAAAATTAGGTGGAGAAGTTTATTCTGAGGTCTCTGTGATTGTATCTTCATTACAACCCCAAGGTGTGACTGCAGTTCACACACAGATCCCCGAGCTTCAAACGCTGGCTTCAGCTCAGCCACCCACCAGCTTCACGGTTTGGACCCTATTTAAATACTCAGCTGCAGAAAACCACCATGGTGGCCCTGCCGGTATGTATACCTCCAGACAAACTCCCACTGCCGCCGGAGCTAGGAGGTCCACAGCTACGTTGCGGTACCACCGCCTCTGGACTGCCATGGAAGCACTCCCTGTCTTACAGGCAGTAAGGAGCAGGCCAGGTCTTGAAGAATCGATAAATGAGAGGTGACGTCCTGCCTGAAAACACTGGCTGGAGCTTCCTTGGGACACACACACACAGTTACTGTCCTTCGGCAAAACTGATTTCCACCGTTTAACGACATGACAACACACGCTGGTGAAATAGTCCGGTTTTGAAATAGTGTTGCAGGATTAGAAAAACCAAACAAAATCATCCCAGCAACACGACGATTCAAAACAAGGGTTTCCTAAGATCTGCTCCCGCTGGCATGAAAGAAACTTGTGACCTAGAAAGCACTGAAAAGAGACTGCCAACACCCACATGGCGTGTTTAGAAAGGGGTTTCCCCAAGTCACACAGGGGAGCACTGAGAAGAGAGAAATCCAGCCCAGCGGTTCGAGCCGACGATCAGAATGAGCCAGATCCTCGGTGCCCGGCACTGCAGTCATCCAGAAGCCATGGAACAGCTGCTCAAAACTGCCCAGAGCAGGTAAGGGGAGAGCCCAAAGCCTTCTCCTCCACGAACAGCCTCCCTCTACCTGCACAGGCAGAAGGGTGACAGGGTGAAGGCTCCTCTCTGCAGACCGTGTCTGGAATGGGGGGTGAACCCATCAGGGCACACACCAGGAGCTCTGACACACAGGAAGACTTGCCGTTTACCCAGCAGTGGGCTTTCACGAGGATCGGTGCCGTATGCTCTGCCGAGCACGCTACTGCTTGGGGAATGCCATGAGAACTTCTGTCTGCTTTGCAGTGACACTGCCGTTCTGAACCAAGACCCAACGCTGTCCTCACAGACTTGCACCACCAGTCACCCCCACCTTCTCCATTCAATGCTTTTACCATCCTTATAATATCAGTGGGGAAGTGTCTGAGCTATTCATTCATTCCCAAAGGCTATTGGCTTACCTGCACGGCATGGAACAACTAATTAGTATTAGGAAAGAAAAAAAAAAAAGGAATGCAATTAACCAAGGGCTTGGAGACAAAAATATATTAAAAAAAAACATCCCTCACTCTCTGGTAGGGGCTAGGTAGTAATCAATGACGGTTCCTCTAACCTAGCTCAAACTCCACTGTAATGTTGTATGCAAATTCTTAGCACAAAATTGCCTTCAAGGGTGAGAGGAAATAAAAAAAGTTCATCAGATGTCGAATCGATTAGCACAAGGCATCATTAACACAGGGTGAGGGCATCTAGAGAAGGCAGCACAGGACAGCTCGTCCTGCTCAGATTAAAAAAAAAAATAAATCAGAACAAAACAAATAGGAATTTGAATGCAACCATGGCTGCCAAATGCTGTGTGCCTCACTGGCAAAACCACACCCTAATCAAATCCTGCATCTCCCTAATTACAGTGTAGGCCTATTCCCAGGACTCTGGCTGGGAAGGAAGCCCTTGTCAAACGGGGAACGTGGGATATTCAGCTAGCATAAGCTCAAGAGCTTAAATAAATTCCAAAACATGGAAGGTCTTCCATTTATGATCCAGTGAAACAAGGGCTCTCACCAGCAGAACTGCAAAATGACACGGATCAAATCTGAGACTCAGCTCACCGTGTCCCTTTGCTCTCCTTTCCACCCCCACCAAGAGATCCTTCATTTCACCCCCGCCGCGCCTCGCTTTGAGACTCCTGCCTCAGCCTATCTAACTGCAAGCCAAGGGAAGACTTCAATTAGAGATAAACAGTGATTGGGCTAGAAGGACAGGCTAAACGAATTGGCACCTAGACCGGAAAAAAACAAGCTTATTCATCCAAACTTGGAAAGATTCCTGTATGTGGAACGGTAAAAATCAGAAGCTGTTACAACTTTAAACAACAAACAGAAACATAAATAGTAGCTGAGGTTTCTGTGAAATGCCAGGAACCATTACAACTTTCAGATGAAGCTGGCCAGACCTTTCTCCCACCCCCAGCACCTCTGTCTCAGGACTCAGTCCAGATCCCCTTTCTAGTTCTCCGAGTTGCACGAACCAAGCAAGGCACACTTTGCTCGGCAACGCCTCTGCTCCAATACAGAGCAAAACACCTTTAGCAAGGAAAAAGACTCCTCTTGTGACACTTCAGCTCTCATCAGCAGCCTTAACAGATCTTCAGACCAAAGAGCAGAGCCTCAAGAAATGACATTACTGTCCCACTTACTCAAACCTTAAACAATTCCGAGACTCTGCCCTTTCGTCCTCTCTTCACACAGGCTGTGGCAGAAGGAACTGGGCTTGCCACCAAAAGCTCTGTTTGTCTTCTGGCTTTCTAATCTTTACAGAAGATTAACAAGTCTAGCCAATTCACGCAATGAAACATATCTCAGAGGCTCTGTATATGAACTAATTAAAATAAATAAAACCAGTACAGATAATGATAGAGCGAATCGAGTGCATACGAATTCAGCCAGTGACTCACCAGTGCCTTGTTTGTCTTATTGGAAAACTTGGCGTATCACCATACCGGAGTGACAATGAGTCAGGAAACTGGCAGGAGCCACAAACTGCAAGGAAATTAAAGTAGATACCTACAAGATCTCTTTTTGGAGAGATTTGAGCGATTTTTGCTGGCTCTGTATGGATGTGGCTATGGACTTCACAGCTCTGTTCGCATGGTTTCCTGACTAGACAAAATCAACAAAGGGAAGAGTCAGTTACAAGTTCTTCTAGAGGCAACTCATAACGATTAGGCTCTTGTTCTCAGAATCAATGTGATGCCTTTGCTTTTACATCTTCTTGCTTATATTTTAACCCAGTACATCCAAAGCACACTCTGTTGCCTGCCTCACTCACACAGACCATGAGAACCTGTGCTGTTATCTTCTGACGCAGCACCTGCCAGGCTCGAGAGCTTTGGGCAGGCTGGGAACACGAAGCTCACCAAAAAGCCTGGGCTATCAGGAGAATCTGCCTTGCCATGCACAAGCAGCTGCATCTCTGGGGCTGTCAATACATCACATTTCACTGAGGAAAATTCAGTTCAAAATGTTAAACTCAAATTATTCAGAGAGAAATAAAACCTGCAGGTTTCGGGATTGTGAAGGCTAGCAGAAGAGATGTCCTCTAATGTGGCAGACTCTCTTTATAGCCAAGCACACTTTTGTGACACAGGACCGAGACAAGAGTGAACAACCAGGGTAATTAGTACTGATGATCTACAGCAGATGACAGCTAATTTCTCCAGATAAGAAGATTTCTATCAAATCTGTAGAAATGTGCATACTTCCAAATGACTGCATCTCATTTCTCATTTGCATTTTGCTTCTGCTTAGCAATGCCTCGAAGCTATTTTGGAACGTCACAAGCCGTCCAGGGCAGGCTGGTGTATTCGTACGTAATTGTAACGAGCTTTCTGTTCTTTTTTTTACTACAAAGAACATTTCATAAAAGGCAGGGGAGGTGCCAGATGCAGAGGCACCCTGCATGGAGTGGCCTGCATAGGAACAGCAGCCAGGTGTCCAGCACACCCCAGGCAGGTTTCTGCTGCACAGAACTGCCAGTTCCCACCCCCATCACGGTCCTGGGCTAGGAACGAGTTCTGGTAAGCAACCTCATGCCAGCACAGGGGTGCATAAGCACATCCCCAGAGCCCCTGCCGTGCTGCACGCTGTCAAAGTGGCTCTGCAGTGTCAGTTAATGTCCACTACACAAACCTCCCTCCGCGACCTAGATCTGGAAAGGATCAGGAGGCTTTAAGTGCGAAAGCAGGAAGAGCTGGAATTGCCCATAGCATAACCTCCTCAGATTAAAACCTGGATAAACCCTGGTGCTGTAGTCCACTTCTAAGACGAGAGGAAATCTGTGAAAAACCCCAAGCCCTGCTATTGCAAGGGGCTACCTAAGTCAGCTTAACTTACAGATGAAAAAGCTTTCAGCTGCAGGTAAAAATACCTGCCCTAACTTTAGAAATCCCAGAATGGCCCTTCCTGTTAAATATATACTTTAAACTTCCGAGACACCGCTGCTGAACATGGCAAGTGGGTTTGTGAGTCTGTCATCCTGCATAAAGAAAGGAGGATAAAGCAGCTCCAAGGCCGCCCTCGCACGCTGCTCCCTTTCACCTGCCCATCCTCCCTGTTCTCTCCGGAGCACCATAACCAGGACTTCCTGGCTCTCCTCACCCATCGCCAGACCTGCAGGACACTCTGATCCGTACAGCAGCTTCTCACGCCCAGTGCATGTTCCCCCCCTCTCCCCATTCCCGTGTTCACCCGGGAAACTCTCCCTTCACACGTGCAGCGATCTATGCAAGAATCCTGCTACAACGTGATGGAAACAAATCAAAAGGTCCTGTTCAGGGGAACTTTTTTCACATCCTCACATGACCCGAGGGAGACATTTTTCCTGCAGATGAGGCTTGTGGGTGTATTACTACACTCTGCCAACACAGGCTCCCAGAACCCTCCTGTGATTTCTTCTATATCTATTTAAAGCAGCTGCTGCAGTCCTCTAATCACGGGCATTTTTTTAATCTGTGTATGAGTGGAAATGCCCTTCTGTCACTGCCCACCCCAACACCTCCCACTGACCGAAAATACCTTTCCCTGTGCACAAAGCAAAGGGCGCTCCTCCCATGCGCAGGCACACACGTGTGCGCACGCAGCTCCCGCAGAAATGCACTAAGCATCTGTAATTTCACTCTGGGTCCTGGTGAAGTTGTGCTGGGGAATGATCCAAGCAAGGTGCCCAACTGTCAAGGGCTGCATTATTAACCAACATGTCTTTAACTTTGTCTAGCTGACAAGGCAGTGGCTTTGCACAGTTAATTAGTAAGGCACACAAGTATTCAAAGACGACCAACGTGGGGCATAAAAGCTTGTTAAGGAGCTCAGGGCTTACCCAGAGCAATATTAGGGAAAAAAAGAAACCAGCTTTGGAGTTATAACCAGAGATATTTCTATGCATCTGTCTAGCTTCTTAAATATGACCTATTCAAGAATTTACCATGTTCTACAACAGCTCCATAGCTGTCAGATTTTATTGCTGTACAGAACCTTATACCTGCATGAGGGTGTGTGTTTAGATGAGAATAGAGTGCACTAAAATGAGCACGACAGCTAGGGCTTGTCTGTAATTGGAAGGGGTCATTGGCATAGCCGTGTCACTACAGTGACACCAGGAAATCCTCACAGCACAAGCCAGGCTTGTCCCGTTTTATTTCTCGAGTGTTTTGTTCGGGGTGAGCTGCAGCCGTTTCTGAAGCTGAAACAGCCTCCCCAGCAACGCCTGTGGGCTGTGCCCAGCTGCAAGGCCACAGGACCTCTGCGGGAAGGGCTACGGCAACAGGACAGTGACACACACCCCTAAATGACACACCCATGTCAGCGAGACCTGAACTCAACCCAGGCTTAAGAGCCAGGGCTGCTCTGTTCCCAGTCCTGACCTACATCGCTGTTTAACCCTGGGTAAGTCATTTGATCGCGCAGAAATTCAGAGTCTGCATTAGCCTAATGAAGATAATAACAATAATCACGTCTGTCACAGATACAGCAGGGCTTGGTTATTAAGGTCTTGAAGTGCTTAGAAGAGCCCCAGATGAAAGGGAAATTAGGAGAAGGAAGATTAATTATAAGACATGTGCATCCCAAATAAAAACCAGACAGGAGTGTTTTTGTTGTTGCTGTCAGTAGGAGAGCAAGTCTCTGACTTAGGGCAGCTTTCATTTCTGTGTTGGTAAAGCAGACCCATTTTAACCACTTTCCTTGTTCAAACTTTCTTTGTAGATGGTGGGTAGCTGATAACGGCTGCTGAGCCTCTGATACCACAAACATAAAGGCCTTTGATCAAAGGTCTGATTTCAGTCACTGGAGTCTGTAATATGACAAACCCGCTTGTGTCTTAACTCCGGCAATGCAAGGCAAGGAATCAAAAATTTACTGCCACTATGAAAGAAAGACTAGGATTGAGGAAAGGAAACATTTTCTGTGGATAAACACACCCGTGAGCACAGTCACTAGGGAGAAAAGTTGCAATGAAATTATATTAACAAACACTTAGGAATTTAACAAGGCTTGTGCAAATGGAAGTGTGTTTTCTACAGTGCTTTTGATCTAGAAGCATAAAGCATTTATTATCTGGGTCAGTGTCACGAGCTGTTGGAGGTGCAGGGAAAGGGACACAGGGAGAGGTGGCGCGATGCACCTCAGCTCCGGTGTAACCGAGCAGCACAGCCCAGGAAGAGACTCGAGCTTCCCATTTCTCCCGCAAGCCCCAGCCCGGACCGCTCTCCACCGGAGCGGGCTTCTTCCTCCTTTGCCAGAAACAAATTCTAGTTCTTCCTGCAGCATGGCAGGAGCGTCAGATGCCAACTTGAGTTCAGTACCATCCAGTGACAAATACAGGTCTAACTCTAACTGCATTATGTGAACTTCAAAGTGGTACCAAAATCCACGAACTATCCCTTGGGGCATCCAGTAATGAATTTCTTTTAAAAAAAATAGAGTATAGGAACCCAGGAAAAAAAATTAATAATTGTACGTTCTTTCCAGGACACAGAAAAACCTTTCCTTCACCTCGCACAGAAACTTTTCTGGTTTTAAAGAAATAGGGTGGTATTGAGCCCTTCATTTCTGAAGAGACAGATTTTTTTTTTTTAAATTGCTGTCAGCAAGTCACCTACACTTCAATTTGTGATAATTAACAACGCAGTGGCAGAAAAAAAGGACATAGGCTCCACTTGTTTCAGGAGACACTACAATTGGGCTGGCCAAAGAGGGAGTCTGGGCTTCCCCCTTAACGCTAAACAGTAAAAGGCTCTAATCTGTTAAGCTGCTGCTCATGAAAGGTGCATTAATCGTGTAATGCAGGTGCACCTCCGAGTCAGGCAGCTCATCTCCAGATCAAGAGTTAAGCACAGCACACAGCTCAGAGGAGCCCACGTCTTTTTCACCGAAAGGCTTGGCAAGGTCCCACAAGGCGGTTCACAGCAAGTTTACAGCAAAAGGTTGTTTCCTAAAAGCAGAACTAATGATCCCTGGTTTCCTACGGCTTTACATTGCAGACAGCGTTCTCCAAGCCTTTTTGGAGGTGGTGGGTGTTCAAAATCTTTTGCCTTTGTGGTTTCTGTCACATCTAATAACCATAAGCTCATGTTACAGGGAATCCCTCATTTCCCTGGCTCCAAATTTCTATGAACCCTCTAGCAGCAGCGCTGTGTCTTGCAGAAGTCCTCCTCCTTCAGGGCTGGCCAAAGTTGGCCAACAGATTAAAACAGCAAGGGGTGGGGAGAATGAAGACTAACCTAGAGACTGTCTTACAAAACACCCCTGTTTAAAAGAAACTGCTTCCATTGCAATTCACGCCATCATTTACTGGAATCACTGAAGTTACTTTATTTTGGTCAGAGCGGCCACATGTTATTCCAGAGTGATGTTCCTGTTTCAGAACAGCTCTGTGCATTACAGATCTGAGGCCAGCCAGTGGCTTTTCCTCTCCATACAGAAGTAAATCAGCAGCGCTGCTCCACCGCACCCACGAACTCAGAAACGTGTGCATCATCCCCTGGCAGTTACAACTCTCTCTTCTCGTCATCAGCATCACCAGTCTTTCAGTAAGATAAAACACCACACAACTTCAGTGAAAAAACAGACCTAGCAAAACTTCCTACAACAATGTTTAGCAACCTAAAGTTTCATAGCTGGCCAATAAAACACAACCTTTGGGATAGACAGCCCCTGCCTCTCATTCCTTATCTCAGGATGGTTTTATGTGTGAGGTGGAAAACTGTTAAATCTTCAGAGATAATCTACACTGGACACAGGTGCTGCACAGAGGGACTGAAATAAAGCAAACAGTATTTATCTCGCTCTCCCTACCCACACCCTGCTTTGACACAGAAGTACCTAAAAAGCCGAAGAGATGAGGTCAGGGGGAAAACGCTCAGCCACAGCACTGGTACAGAACATAAAAGGCAGAGTTCCCTTTGAAGAGACAGCCTGTTGAGGTCCTGTGAACATGCCTTCTCTCTGAATAGAGAAGAGAAATAAAAGATGCATTTTAAAATTAAAGGGCAACCCAGTCCTCGATCTGTACAGCAATCCACGCTCTTTGGTCCTGCACTTCAGTCGCTGCTGCTAAAGGTACTTCCAGGACACGTCAATCCTTTTGATCATTTATTCTTGATTTAGGTGTTGAGCAGAAAATAAAGCACCTTAGTCGTACGCCCATTAGAATGCTGCATAATACAGAGGGGGTGACGTAAAAAAAAAAAGCAGTGCTAGTCTGAGGCAAAAGGGAAGAAAAGGCTCAGTGCTGTCTGATTATTGAAAGTAACTTATAGAACCACTGCAAAGTGCCTGTGCGGTCAGTAAATTCAAAGTACACAAGGATTCAGGAAGCATGGCAAACGCTGAGTGCCAAAAATCGGTGCTGTCAGCTAAAGTGACTCTCAGATAAAAGAGACTCCGTGCCCAGCATTCTGCTGGGGGGTATATACATGTTGCAGGTGGAGAGCAAACTGAAGATCCTGCACGAGGTGCCATGCCCAAAAGCCTTTACTCCTTCTGCTCGTGACACTGGCTGGAATCACACTCGACTCCAAGCACCCACATGGTGCACAAGGCGCTCGCTGGGAAGGTGGGCTGTAGAGCACCTGCAGAGCACTGCTTCTGTCAGTCCCTCAGCGCTGAACCGAGGGAGGTTTGGTCTGGACAGAAGTGCAGAACACACCACAGCACGGCTATAGCTCCCTGCTGAAGATGGTTTAGGATATATAGGATGGATATATAGGTTTGGGATGGCAGGCATTTCCACAAGAACCTGACAAGACAGATATGCAATGCACCACAGCACAAAGAACTTCATTTTCCAACAGGCAAATACCAAGCTGGTGAGGGCACTTTCAAGTCAGGCCAAGAGCCAGCCGTGAAGGCCACCCAAACACCAGCCGATCGTGCCGTGCATGTCTGCACAGGCACACCAACTGCTCCCGGGAGGCAGGCACCTCACCACAGGAGCTGCTGCATTCCTCACCAGCCTCCGCACTGCAAGGGTGTTCAGGTGGGGTCCCAGAAGTCATTTACTCTGTAAGCTATTCCCCGCAAAGTATTGGGGATGATGGACATGAAAATGAGAGAAAATTAATCTTTTCATTAATTTAGAAAGATGCAATTCATGACTCATAGGAAGCTTGTATAAATAAGTGGCATTGTTTAAATCTTATTTGTAATTATACTTCAAGCCAGAGACTTTCAAAGCTGCACTGAGAATATGGCATCCCACTGTCTAATTTATTGTTATTTTAAGCAGGTACTGCATGCCCACATTCCCTCGGCAGATTGTATCTCAGCTTAACTGCTTTGCTAGAGGTAATTTTCACGTGTTCGTGACAGTAGCAATGAGAGGAAGGAAATCAAACAAAAGGGAATCCCATCTACGTTGTCCAATTTCTTCCTTCCTCTGTGGCAAGTTGAAAGAGATTTGTGCTCAGCTCGCTGTGCTCTGCCTGGTTTGGCACTGAAGAGAAAGTGGAAGTGAGGAAGGACCAAAGACACAGAGACAGATCACCTTGAAAGTCTTGTTCATACTTCTACATCGTCTCCTGCAGTCCCCAAACACAAACTTAAATTACATAAGGATCAAAAATGTATAGTAAAGTAGAAGTTACTGGGGGGAGAATCATTGGTGCTAATGTGTATATAAATGCCGAACACCAACCTCCCTAGAAAATGAGTCTTATTAACACCTCACTGAAAATACCCCAGGCATGTTTAGAAGGCACATGATCCTCAAGGAAATGGATGCGATTGAGGAACTGTCACATAGCTGGTTGTTCTTGAAAAGTTGGACCGAGAGCAAAAATTGTTGGAGAAGAGCCCTATCACGTAGCTAATGCTTTTTAATACCTATCACGGTGCTGCAGTGTTGCACGAAATCTAAGACGTGTTGAAAACACAAGGAAAATTAGCAGCCTCCTAATATACATCACTGCTAACAGCCAGAGGGATCAGTCACCCAGCTGTTCACTGCAGAAGTGGAGTCTGGAGAGAGTTCCCACCTGTCCTTTTCCTGATGTGCTGCTTTCATCAAGAGGTCTCTACATGAAAGTATAATCAAATCCTAAAATCCCGTACTTACGACAACTGTAAGATATATATACACACACATAGGCAGTATATTGCTCCCTAAGCCCGTTGTTGGGTTTTTTTTTTCCTGCTGCTAGAATATCTGGGCTGCTCCTCCCTCGATTGAGAAACTCACCTTTCATGTCAACTCAAATTCCCCTGCAATGGATTTGAATCTGGTTTCACCTCTGGCTCATTTTGTTCCCACTTTGTGATGGAACTGACACCCAGGAGTCAGAACTGCTCTACGCACGCTAAAACTGAACCCAGATACACAGAAACACAATCTGCAGTTTGATTTTTATATGATTATTATTTAAAAATGCACACACAACTCTAGCCAGCCTCGAGCTGATCTCCAGAGTCTGTGAGTCTTCAGCTACACTCCTACCAAGTGTCTGCTGCGGGCAAGAAAATAAGCTCGATATTTGAAATGGCAGAGACCGAGAGAAATGCCTTGCAATTCCTTTTAATTGACCTGGACTTTCAGAGAACACTTAATTCACCTCCTTGTAGGCAGGGTCACAAACTGCTGCTCCCTCTCTCCTGATGCTCTCAGGGCCCCGGGGAGGCCTGCAGGTATTCAGGGACAGCTGATGATGGTTTGACATTAGAAGATGCTGGTATTAGAAATTACAAAGACATTGGTCAAATGTGGACATACTCCATTCTACCCCTACCTGCTTTTCTTGTGTCATTCCCTATTTTATGTTTTTATTAGGATCACTTTTGGGGGGTCAGGCACAGCACCCTCAGATACTGCAAGACAAAGAATGCAGAAACCGTCTACAGACACAAGGACCCTGCTGCATGCTGCAGGCATCACGTATCTCCGTTCAGCTGAAATGTGCAGTGGAGAAGCGGAGAAAAACGGCAGAAATTGCTTTGAAAACAAAAACAAAGAAAATGTTTTCCTAGAGCCATCAGCAGGTTTGCTTGTCAGATCAGACACCCTTTGTGTGTGTGTGTGTGTGTGTTCCATTCAAATGCAAAGAAAATGCTTAAAGAAAATTACTAGTTCTGGTATTTACACCCATCACATACGCAGCTGGAGTGAAATTTCTGCTGTGGCTTCAACACCGCAGCCTAATCCTACTGGCAGCCTCTTAATCCTAATGGCAATAACTATTCATAGTTGCATAATGCAAAAGATTTCCTGATTCCCTGATACACACTTGCTAATAAACTTTATTCTTATATGATTTTTAAGTATTTTTACAGCAAGTTAGAGAGAAAAGGGCCATTTCAGGGTAAGGATGATAATCTTGGAAGTAGGACTGAAGGAAGGAGCTTAATAAAGGTAGATGGAATCACAAGAAACCTTCTCCCCTCTTCAGCAAGGAAAGCAGGAGCTTCACAGAAGTAGAGTTTAAGCACTGCTGTCTCCCGGGCGTTTGTTCACCCTTGCAATATTCAGCACCTCCTTCAAACAGTCTTTACTGCAGTTGCTTTTTAAGACTAAACTCTTCAAAATCACATGATTGTGGATAAAATCCCCAAAAGAGAAAATGAAATAGGTTCCAAACTCAGAACGCAACTCAATCACACCCAGAAAGTTTCATGGCATCCTTGGAAGGTCTGCTCATTACTGGGGCAATTAATATTTGCGAGGCGCAGGTTTCTGTCAGACACCAACCCCCAGCTTCCATGTAATTTTTGTGAAGAGAACCATGATGATCCCGAATACAAAAAGCTTGCTCAGACATCAGACAACAAAGCCGCAGGTTATGGAGACAAATGAAAGGAGGATGCAAGAAACCACCACATCGCTTCCATCCCTCTGATGGGCATCCTGATTGGACGAGAGGAACCAGCCTCAAGTTGTTCCAGGGGAGGTTGAGGTTGTCCCTGAGGAACCATTTCTGTCCCGTTGGGGTTGTCTGGTCCTGTCCCAGGCTGCCCAGGGCAGTGGTGGAGTCCCCATTCCTGGAGGGTTTCCCAGCCGTGTGGAGGTGCTGCTGAGGGACGGGGGCCAGTAGGGACCTGGCAGGGCTGGGGGAACGGGGGACTTGAGGAGCTGAAAGGTCTCTCCCAACCCAAACGATTCTGTGATTCTATCCTGATCAACTCAACGGCCCCTCTTCCGTGTAACCTTTGCAAAACAAGTCCTCTGCCTGTAAAGCTGGAAGTAATGAAATCTTCCGCCCTTTGCTTTGTGACCAAAGTACTACTGTGGCTGTCTGGCCTCTTAAAGGACAAATAATTTGTCTGGGGTTTTACGCCCACAAAAATTTAATTGCTTTATCCTCCCCACTGCTCAGTACAGTGTCCCAGCTCTTGGCTTACCAGCTGCTCATTCCCACCAACCTGCCCTGCCTTGCTTGCCACTGCTCCCCGAGTCACCTGTCAAAATAACTACTTGTGTGACTGTGGCCACCACGAGAGGGGAGCGAGGGCTCCTGGGAGGGAAAGGGGAATGGGTGGCTGAGCTTTACTTTCTTCTCCCTGCAGAAAACAATAATTAATTTGCCTCATAAAACAAAATTAACAATGCTACTGCCCACAAATATTCAAGTAAGCCTTCAGAGATGACCCCACACCTCATTTCAGCAGAGGCATGTCCTAAGCCTCACCTCCTTTGCTCCAGCTGGATATAGACTAGTTCCACAGCTTCCTAAAGCGCTTTGAGATGCATCAATTTCCTCTTCAAGTCCTTCATACTAATTGATACGCTCTGATTTACATCATCAATTTCTGTCACAGTACAGGTATTTAAATGCCATCCATCATCTTCTTTTCACTTAAAGGCCCTAACCCTCTTTCTCCCTTTCGAACAGAGCTCTCTCAGCGTAACACAGGGAAAGCTTCATGTTTTAACACACACTAACACCAGCTGAACAAGAGGTGCGAAAGGAAACTGGGTGTGCAAGGCAACTCATTCACAAATTAACCACTGTTCATCTGCAGGAGCATGGAGCTTCACCACGCTGGCAAGTGCTTCCCAAACAAGAGGCAGCTGGGGGAGCTTTTCCTGCAGCTTGGAACCAACTGGAGCAGGTGCATTGAAAGATACCTTTGTTTCCTGAGAAGCCATTTCAGGATCCACCTCTTCTAGATGCTGCTCTGTTTCCAAACACAAGGCTCACACCAGCATCACCATCACCACCACTGTCATGATAATAACAAACAACTGACAGGACCACAGCGAGCACTGATGGTTTGTGAGGGGCTGTTCCATGCTAGACAGACAGGCTGTGCTAGTGGAGCTGGAGAGGCTGTGCCTGGCTACCCGGGAGCACACTGCGGGTCTGCAGGATGGTCACTCTGGAACATGGACCATCTGTGCTCCTCATGTGCTCCTGCTGCAGC
>NW_010432913.1:23524-38957 GCF_000710305.1 Buceros rhinoceros silvestris
TCTGTAACATTGACCATCGGTGCTCCTCATTTGCTCCTTCTGAAGCCTTCTGACCCTCGAAGCCTCCTCCCTACCCTCGCTCTGCTGTCCTGCACCACCTACAGCGATGCAGCAGCATTAAAGAGCACAGTGCCCTCTGCAAGAGGATCCACTCTCATGGACCTCAGGACTCTGCGGTAATAGAAACAGCAGTACTCCATGGCAGAAAAAGTCCAAAAAAGTCCACAGCCTTGCTTCAGCTCTCTGTCCTTCTTTCATTTATCCTAACACCGGAAAAGAAAGTAGTAAGATCTTGAGCTCAGCTGTGCAGCATAAACACCCTGCAGCTGCCCTGTACTCACACTGCCACGAAGAGATTTCAGCCCAGCCACTTTCCCTATGAACTTCACATTACTCAACTTTGATCAAGATATGAATATTATTTCCTTTCTGGAACTTTTTCAGCCCAAGATAAACATTCCTCCTTCACAATCAAACATTTTTATACAAACCCACTACTAACATTTCACAGCACGTTCCAAAAATAAATGGTTGCAGCCTCTCAAGTAAAGCATTTTGCTTAAATTACACACTCTTCTTTCACAAAATTACAGAACGTGGTTTTGCCTTCTCGCTGTCCCAGGGATGGCACAGAAGTGCTCTGCAGTGCTGTTACTGCCACACCACATACCCGTCCCTGCACACCACTCCAGACCAGTCTTCTGCTCCGTATCACCCAGCACAGAGCACCTCTAATCTGTTCAGAGCAGAGATATCAAGGGTCAGCTGCACTGGCTGAGGGCTGCCGACAGCAGAGAGGTCCCTATCCCACCAAAGCAAAGGCCAGTGAAGGAACTAGTAGGTACAACATGTGTGTTAAGCAGAGAGCTCCATCCTCCCAACAGTTGTTACTGAACTCAGCACGACAGGGTCCGTCACTGCAGTTCCTAACTGTAAACGGAAATAATACATCATTAGTGTGTAACCAAAAGGTCTTCCCCGGGCATTTCGATTTGCTTCAGAAGCATCCATGACTACTGTAGTAAGCATCAAAACCCCACTAAATTTTAGAGCTGAGCGGAAAAGTAAAAATACGTGGAGCTTAAAATATCTTTGCACTTCCAGACTGACCCCCATCAACAGGTTAAGTCACATCATAAGCCCTGATGGAGCTGAATAGTTCAGCTAATTGCATTTTCTTGTCATGTCCTCTTACTTGAGAAATCCATACTAAGGCAATGAGTGTGGTAATGGTTATAGCAACAACAGGGATGCCCAGAGGATCAGATTGATGCTAAAAGCAAACAACAAAGGTTTAATCTCTCAGAGCTCCTAAAAAAAATAAAGCAACAACAAAAAACCACCAAGATGAAACCCAACTGAAATGACAAAAACCAGATGAAAGGGCAACTCAGATCCATCTCTCCTTTCATCTCAGCATTTCATGTTTTCAGACTTTACAATAAATGGGACATTCTTTCAGCTTATGACATAACAATTCAACGTATGGCCTAAAAGGAGAGGCTGGGTGCAGCCGAAACTCAAGGCATGAAGCCAGGGATTTCTAACCAGCCAAAGGCTCATAGCGGTATCTGCCCTTTGCCTACTCATAGAAATTAAAGAGCAGAGGATGTTATTTGGGAGGTTCTTGGGATTCTGCTTAGCAAACACCTCAGAATTTTTCCTCCAGTAGCTCTTGATCTCACATTTTGAAGCGTCCTAGAAGAGGACAGCCAGGTTCTCCAGCACGTCCTTCTGCTGGACGGCTGCACTGCTGCCGAAGAACACAAACTTCTCCCATGTGCAATCCATGAGCCTTCTCTACACCTCCTGCACCCCCGCACCCTGCTCAGGGCCGCTGCCTTCTCGGGGCTCTCTATCACTACACAACAGACACCCACCCTCTCAGCCCTCTCCGAGAGGCCAGCGGCTCCACCTTGATTAACAGAAAAAGACCACACTGAGGAGTTTCAAACATGCAAAATTCCAGCTCAGAGAGTTGCCAGTGGCCAACATTTCTAAGGGCAAAATTATAGCATGTGGGAATTACAGATCTGCAGGCAAACCAGCAATTTGTGAGGAATTCAAGTCACCAGAAGTGAAAACTTAGGACCACAATGCTAACAAAATTAGACACAGTCTCCTTTTAACCTCGTCTCTATTTTTAAGGGCTTTTTTTTTAAAAAAAAAAAAAGGTTGTATTTGTTTTGTTGTTAAAGTTTCCATGAAATTGGGCTGAGAGCAACTGTTTAGGAATGAAGTTTCCCCATAATTTACTCTCATTACCTTAGGATGTGTGAAATAATGCCCATGCCTGTACAAGGAAGTTTCTCTCAGCCCTTTAACTGACACCCAGCAAAAATAAAACTCAGTAGCAACATGAGAATTTCCATAATCTTTGCAAATATGCAGCCTGACAGGAGGCTGCATTCTTCAGTCTTGTCTCCAGTTGGGGACACTGCTAGAATCAAAAGGCGGCTCTTTCCCAATGTGACTCCTGCTCATCTGCATGTCAATAGACTGAACTATGGAAAAACAAAACAAGAACCAAGCCAATTTCCACCCCTCTCCACTCAATAACAATAAAATCACACAACAGCATCTTTAAACCATGCCGGTTCATTCTGATAATGACTCTAACAGTCCATCTAGGCATGGCCTCTCCACCCATCTCCAAACGAGAAACCAAAACCTGAAGGAGAAGGAGGGAACCGCTCATCTGCTGAACACAATGTTCGGAAATGTGAGGTGAACATTCCTCACTAGAGCACAACGAATGTTCCCACACGAGCACAAAGAAAGGGTTCATATTTCATACATTTTCCATTGTTTGAGCTTGCTTGTACATAAGTACCTACATTAGCAATCACCAATGGCTAATCGAGCAGTTGAAAAGATTAATGTTTTTAACAGTGTAACAGCAGAAGCAATAGGCAGGCTGCACCCTGCCCAGAGCCACCAACGTTCTGACACAGAGATCCACCCTTCCATGGGTACAGTTACCTCTAACACCCACCAGTGAGAGTGCAAATCCATTGCCCAAATGAAAACATCATGTGAAAATTATCCACAGCGAGGGGGCTGCAGCAACAAACCCCAAAGAAAACCAAATGCCAGGGTTTGCTGCTTCGACTACGCAGGGCTCTCAGAAAGCTCCACCGCATCACGCTGTCTCAGTGAATTTCAATGACGGGAGGAGAGTGGAAACAAAGTCAGTGTGGAACCAAAGAATTCAGGACTGAAACAAGTGAATCCTTCGCAACGTAAAACACTTGGATGAGACCGCTCATGAGGAAGCGCCCTGTAGGTAGTGATGGAGGCAGTGGTTTGAAATTTCCACATTGAAGAAGTGTTGGTTTGACTCCAAGAGGTTCCTCAGCCAGTGAAAAGCATGGTGGAAGGAGCGATGCAGAGCAGCCAGCGCTGGCCCGTCTGCCAGCCCAACGGCTGTTTGCCACCCGCGTGTTGCTGCACCACGACCCTGCTCCCCGCGGGGCAGGAATCACGGGTCCCGCACGGGAAGGAGGAGCAGCCCTCTACCCCGGAGAAGGCACAATGCCCAGCAGCTCTCAACAGAAACAGCAAGAGAGGCTTCACCAACCTACGATGGGTTTCAAAGAGAAGCCTGCCGGGTTCCCCAGTCTCTCGAATGAGCCAGCAACCTCGCACAGTTACCACTTGACGCCAGTTGCTGGTGATTTGGGTTGCTGCCTTCCTCTGTGTATTTAACAGAGGCCTCACAGCACTGCCCTTTCTAGCTTTCATTCCACGTTCTGAAAGCACTCTTCTACTGGACCCTGCATTGTAAAAACACAATGCAAGGCGTTCACGGACAAAGACGAGCTTCAGGAGACTGGCAAGGAATTAAGTGTCCTTAAAGCTATTAACTGCGATAGAAGGAACAGGGACCAGTTACGGGCACAGGCTGCTGGCACACGGGGTCAGAGCAGCAGCCAGCACGGGCAGGTGCAAATGCTGCAATCTGTGGGCAGATTCTAGAGGGACAGCTTTGGAACAGAGGAGCTCTTCTCCACTGGGGCTGGTGCCACTTGATTACGCACAAGTGAGAGCCTGGGGGAAGGAGAGATGGAAAGAAAAAGAATGACTGAGGACGCTCAGTACCCATGCTGGACTCAGCGGGCACATGCAGCTGCAGCCTCGGCAGCCGGGGTTCTGAACAGTGGTCCGCAGCTAAATTACAGGGGGTCCAGACAGCTGACACGGCATGATCCCTTGGCAGACAAAAAATTACTTGCTTTCCCCTCAGCTAACCACACGCCACACAGCAATTTTGACTGGAAAGATGCTGTCCCCAATTTAAAGAGAAACTACCCTGTTAGAAGAAACACCCGGAGCAGGAGCGTGTGTGTGAACACAGCGCCGCACGCACAGCTCACGCCAGCAGGTGACCACCCTCCTCCAGCTGATCAGCAACCAAGTCTGTCACTACCGGCTCCCAGGAGCTGCCGAGAGACTCTTTTCTAACTCTGCCTTGTAACCCAGCAGTACCCAAAGTGTGCTCCTGCTTACCTCTAGCCCTGAAATCTTACAGAAGCACCCTGAGACTGTTTCTTTAAAAGACAGAACAATTCAGCCTCTCTTGCGTTCCGGGTTAAAAGGAAAAAAACCCAGAACAGAAAAACCACCTGAGTCTCGGAGCAGTTTTCCAGACTAAGCCCGAGAATATCACTAACAAAGAAAATGACTTGAGATATTTAGGTACAATTTTTTTAAACCTACCTTAAAATTGCCATGACGTTACCTACCGGAGTCTAAATTAGACTTTCAAAATTATACGTATTAATATCTAAAATGTGTAATTATAAAGGAGCAGATATATTTTAGAAACACCATACTTACAGAAACCTATTTTTTAAAATAGAAGCTTTCTGCATGCATGCAAGATCTGTATTTTAGGTCTCCTGTCTTTATGATTTAATACTAGCAGAGGCAACTGGAGTCCACATGTTCGAATGGAAGCTGCAAACAGTGATCTTCTATATTATGTCAATGCCATTGATAAAAAAACAAAGAAAAAAGCAAACCTTACTCCTGCAGAACAAAAGAAACCCCCGGAACAGTGGAGAAACTGTGCTGCTAATATATTTTCTTCTCTACCAGCTTCCTTCACTAAAGCCAAACTCATGCAAGCAAAAGGTTTTATGTATTTGTTTTAATCTACCAAGAAAACTGAAGTGCTGAAAAATAGTGGTTTTGCCAGTCAAAAGCATGATTAAAAATATTTGCAAACAGCTTAATAACCAGATCAGCGATCTAATCTACCGACTAGTGACTGACCCTACCTGTTTTCTGTCAGTCTCTGCAGACACCAGAGGCTGAATGTCTACAACTATCCAGACACACTGAACACTCCCACCATCGGGCTTGTTCCATACACACCAGCCTCTTCCTACAGATTGCACCTGCTGAGGAAAACTCTCCTACGCGAGACTGAAGCGGTTGTAATTCAGTTGCCCAGTTCTACAAGTGACTAGGACAGGACAGGGCTCTGAGCACCCTGCTCCGGGTGCAGATGTCCCTGCTCCCTGCAGGGGTTTGGACTGGAGGAGCTTCAAAGGTCCCTTCCAAACCAGTCTGTGACTCTGTGAATAACAGCACACAGTCAGGTTAGAGAGTTCGGCAATTCCTAATGGTGATGAACGTGTTTCCTATTCCCATAGAAAATGTGAAGGGATTGTATAACAGAGCTTGATGAAATATTTAAACCAAGGTTAAATCCTGACTCAGATTGTATTGTACGTGCTCACAGACAGAAACTTCTATCCAGCCACTCACATAACTTGTGTTTGTACTCAAACTTTAGCTCTCCTGCTAATATATTTTTGTTCAGTAAAGTGGCTTTCAGCAGTGCAAGTGATTTAATCGTACACTTGCGAGGCAAATGCAATCTTGCAATGTGGTACAGAGGCTGACATTGACACCGTGCTGTATTTTTGAACATAATGCAACTACAGGAGCATTACAAATTTTGAGTCACTTCCGAAGGAGAAAAAGAAATTCAACGAGAACAATGAAATGCAGAGTAAAGTGATTTACCTCTGTCTTCTCCAGCTACCGTTGCAATCCCACTTGATCCACAGTCCAAAAACCAGGTAATTTTGGTAGCTTTGCAGTAACTTAAAGTGCCCCTTGAAGAGCTGCCAAAAATGTGCCTTAATACCACATGCATCCTAACACACCTTTAAGAACAAAGGTAATTTTAACCATACTTTGAGAAGTGGTTTAACTTCTCAGAGTTTTACTGAAGCATGACACAAAGTCCTCTGGAAGGGCACTGTGCAGCCACTCAACAACGTGTTTTCACTCAAAATAAGCTCCGAGCCGCGCAGCTGATCTTCCCGCACTGCCTCTGCCACTTTGGAGAGGTACAGGCTCAGGAAGATGCCCGGCTTCTCCAGTGCCCCCCACTCCAGCAACTTCCACAGTATGACCCAAAACTTCTTTAAGCAGTGAAAGGTCTCCCCAACTTCATGGGTGTTAAAGCACGTACAAAACAGTGCACTGGCTTCCAAAACTGGTCACACGTAACAACTGACAAAAAGAATTTACCAAGTAACCGCGATCAGTATCCAACTGGGTGTTTTGGCATATTTATGCCAAGCTGGAATTTGCCAATGTGTGAGAGGTGCAAATTACGACTACCTAAAAATACATGCTTTATGAAGGAAACAGCAATTTCAGCAGTTCTGTCAAGACCCTGCTATAATGAAATAGGCAAGCGAAGCAAACGCATTAATTTTATTGTTTTTTCGGCACTTGTGTCCAGTTCAAAATGCAGCACTGAGCTGGCAAGCACACAGCAGTACGGGCTAGGGAGCCCATGAGCATCCAGCACCTGCATACCTATAAAAAGCAGATTAAAAACAGAGGTAAATAAAATAAAGTTGGTTATTCCCTCAACAGCTACGAAATTACGTTGGAGATGGGGAGGAGAGGGCACAGTTCTAGTGGGTGGGTGGGTGCCCAACCTTTAGCCAAAATTAGCACCCAACAAGCTCACGTTCTGACCAGTGACTCAAGGTTTTTCATTAGGGATTGTGTAATTGTTTATGCAGTCTGCATGCAAAGACAGAGGAACAAAACCACCAGGACTCTTCTCAGAGAAGAAAAAAAAATCTCCCATGCTTTAGTACCGGTTGGGAATAAAACAAACACACTTTTTAGCATCCCAAACACCACGGCTTAGCTGACCAGCAGCAGCTCAGGAATCTCAGCGTGCTGTCATCACAGTCAAAAATCAATGACTAGAACCAACACTTCAGGTTGGTATGTTGGTAATTTCCATTCCTTGTTATAGGAAACTCATCACAGAGAGATCAATGCTGGTCCTGCCAACAACTATTAGTCAGGCACCTTGCTTAGTACTTCTGAGTTACAAATTCCCCAAAAATTGCTAAGGAAAAAAAGTCTCCTCTCCTAATGCCATCCCATGACATTGCAGCTCGTCCTCCCCCTTCTCTTCCCGGTCAGATCCAGGACAGAGCTGATCAGGAGCTGCCAGTTTAATCAGCGCACTGTAGCTGTCACTCACTGGTGGCCCTTGGGTATTTTGTTTCCTCAGTGTATAAAAAATGGTTATCCCAAAAGTTAGTCAGCATTTCTAGCTGCTAGACAGAACTAACAAGACTATTATAAATGTCCTAATATTACTGCAGCTGCGTTTGAGTTCTAATGGCGTTACACACAAGCCCATGCGATGGCCACTCTTCACGAGCCACACCGGCCCATTAGGAACCATTTCTCCTTATTGCAGTTTGTTTCCTAACTTACACAGCCAGCATTTATTAACCGTGTTGCAATTCTGTATTAATTATTATTTAGTACTGACAGTATGCCTGGAACAGCACAAAATTAGTCCCTGCCCCGGAGTGCTCAAGCAGCCCTGATTTCCAGCCAGTATTTCCCGCACCAGCCTGCTCTGCTCCTGAAGCCTGGACAGCAGCAGAACTCGGTTCCATCAAATTATTTAATCCGTGCTGCTGGGACAGCCAAGCTGCACCGGGTCGAGCTGGGAGGAAGTTTACAAGCACAAGCCTCTTAGAGAGAACTACACAATGCTACAAGCAATGTAAACATGAGAATCCAGTATCTTATGCAAAAAAAAAAAAAAAAAATTTAGAAGTCCCATCACAGTCTCATATTTTCAAACGATGACTCTCACTGAAGAGGTACAGAGCGAGAGCAGCCAGTGGTTCGCAGGCTTCCCAAACCACACACCTGGAGCAAAACTGGGCCAAAGCAACTACACAGGTCAGCATAAATGTGAAATGTCCAAGGTCATCGCTACCACATGGGCACAAATCACGAAGTAGAGGTGGCAGGCAGAAAGAAGTGAGAATTGCAAATCGACCACAGGGCAAGACCCCCCTTTCAGAGCCGGACAGCTTTGCTGGCGTACCCTCCCGAAGGACGGCTGGAATGACAGGCAGGGAGCGCAGCCCATCACACCACAGGACGGCCCTGCGGATCAAAGCTCACCTTCAGCTCGAGCTGCGCACCAACAGTCCTGCTGGCTGTCAGCTCACCCACTCCTGTTGTTTGCCATGTTGCCAAGAACACAACAGGGCTCGTGTTCTAAGGCAATAACGACATGTTTCTAACACAAATAAAGAAAATGGGAAGCTCTGAAACAAATAATTAACTGTGTTCTGTTATTTACATAATTATTGGCAGAAGCCTGTAAAATGGATTACTGCAGTTTTGGTTCAATGCCGCCTTAAAATAAAAAAAAACATCATCACATGCCAAGGCTGAAAGGATTTTCATTCCAGCATGAGGTTCTCTCACTCTGCCAGCCAAGCTCCAAGCTCTACTGCAGCTCTTCTCCATATAAACCCTCGTCTTTTCCCTCTGCTCTTCTGTTCAACCACTGCAGTTGCTGACCACCAGCAGAAGCATAGGAAAGGTATTAGAAGAAAAAAAGTAAAAAACCCTGTAGGAGGTAATACTGTTCACCAACACCACAGCCCTGGTATGTTATACTGCTGAGGCCCAGATTTAGGTCTGGCAAGGCACAGAGGCGAGTTTTTCTGCTGTATTTCTCTCCCTTCTCTTCAGCCGACATTGCTCTTTGATTTCAGCTGTGATAGATGATCAACAGTTCTGGAAAAGGGTGATGGATACTTATTCCCCCAAAACCAGAAGTACAGAATTGGTGGGAGCAGCAACATTGACATGCTTCATGGCTGTCTAGGAGGATCAGCCTGACAGAAGAACTCAGTGCCTTACACCATCATTCTACATTTTCAAAGGGAACATGGAGGGTCCCAGCCACGTCTTGTGTGGAGGCTTTCAACACACTCACATCATCATGAAGAGTGGAAAAGGGACCACCAGAGCGTCCTGAACAGCCCATTCAAGGGCCTTCCAAAAGAATCCTTCAGCCACCCCTGACTGGCAACAGATCCAAAGACAATACCCCAAAATTGAAGGATTCTACATCCCTTCAGCTGTCCAGCATCCCTTATATTTTCACTTTCCTGACTATTTATACAGTTGTAAAACCAGAAGCATGGAAATTAGTGTTCCCTCCCTTTCACTTCCTTTCCCTGCAACCCTACAGAAACAGCTGGGTTACACAAGACAGAAACACCCACAATTCAACAACAAAAAAGGAGCAAAGTACTCGGCCAGTCTATGAACAGCACGATGGACTATTTTAACAGTGCCAAAGGGAGCTTCTAGTAGCCTCAGACCTGAGAACTAAGGGTTTGCTTTGAGGGTTGTTTTGGTTGGTTGGTTGACTGTTTTGCCTGTACCTGTCTCAGATTTGCTTCTTGACCTTCAGACCAAGGATTTCAGGCTAGTTCACCAAAAACACAGTTTCCAAAGGTCCATGCCAAGTCCTGGTCCCAACCTTCTCTGGAAACCACCAGGTTCATCTCACTTATACCTCTGGGCTCTGAGCCCAAGACCAAGCCCATTTTGCTCAACTCCCATTAACTTCCACAGCCCTTTAGGCATTTCACAGGTTCACTGCAGAACTCATTTGGGTTTTTTTTTTTCCAGAACACTCATCACCCTACATCCACAGTGCCAATTTACAGAAAACTCCCTCGACCAGCAGAAGGGCATTATCCTCCATCACCCATTTCCGACAGACATTCATGTGTTCACCTGCAATGTTCATCATGTTTGGTAGATGCTGTTTGCAAACAATGGCTGAAAGCTACCCTTCTCTCAAATCCCTCCTCACTCTCTGGCTATGCTGCCTACCAAATAAAGTCATATCTGCTTATCTGCTAGGGCCCCTTACACTAACCAATACCGTCTCTTGTCTCCTTCAGACTCTCATCCATGGCCTTCAGCTCTCCGATATCTCTTGAGGTACGTGGGTGCACCAAGTGATTCAGTAGAAGCTGCACAACGATGTCGTGGTCTTTAACACACGTACAGCAGTGAAGGTACAAACAAGCAACTCAGCAAAAGTTCTGATCTCTGAATTTCCTAATTTCTATCTGTAAAATACCATTACGGTTTCCCATGGAATCTCCTCAATAGGTACCGTCAGCCTTTATTAACAGTTATAAGGAACATGAAGAACTTCACAAACCTGATTGATTCAGGTGACACCTTTCAATCACAAGGTAACACCTTTCAATCGCAAAGTCCTCAGCAATTGAAAGCCCAAGCAAGGGCTTTGGGATTTCAGTTGAAGGGAAAAGTCACCAGCTTCCAACAACATCTGTTGAACTTCGTAGCCCACCGCGCTACCTAAGCAGCAGCTCGTTTGCTTCTGTTGTACAGTCTACCAGAAGCAATAAAGAATAAATGTATAATAAGTAGGAACAACTGAAAACAAGCTGACTGTTGGAATTTAACCCTGTTACAGCTTGGCATCGTATCTGAAAAGTCCTGAAGGGATGATTACAGAATTCCCACACTTCTGACCAGCGAAGCTTTTCCACACAGCTTCTGGTATTGACAGTCTCAGAGATCAAGGGACTAGTAAAAGCATCGCATTATTCTTAAGAACACACTCAGTATTTATGAGGATCTTAACTCCATGTAATAAAGGCCATATTCACTGACTGCGGTGACTTGGATGCTTTGGGGATAAAATTAATCAACGCGCATGAAAGAGGATCTCAGAGTCAAACAGGAAAATCTGCACATAACAACAAAGATAGTCACTATCTGGCAAACCTACGTCACAAGGAAGAAAAATACTATGATTAAACATAGCAAGACTTCACTTGAAATGTAAAATACTCTGGAACACATCCTGACAACTCGCTCAGGAGCCAGCGAGCAGGAGCTGACTGTGCAGTAAAGCACAGGGAACACATGGCATCACAGAACTAGATGCTGCTACGCAGCCCTTGCCGCGCCGCAGAGTGCTTTGAAGGGCCTGGGGTTCTGGCTGGATTCTGCTCGCAGAGCGGGGCTTCGGGAATTCCGAGCCAGTAACAGGTACCTAGAGCCCAAGCAAAACATCGTCGTCCTTGTGCGCAGTCTCACACACGTGAGCCAGCGGCACTGCTGGCCCAGGTGGGTTCTGTCAATACACTTTTCTAACATTTTCCAACATTAGCCTCCTTCCACAGCTGAGTCCTAGGTTGAGATTACATAAAAAATGAAGTGCCTGCGCTGCCTGAATGGTTTCCTCCCCGAAACAGTAGGTACAGAGTACAGTCTTGTTACAGCAGGGATCGGGAGCTCCCCTCACCCCATTATACAGAGGAGACCTCAGAGATCTCAGACTGCACGAAGAGTGTTCGGCACAAAACGTGCTGTCAGGTAATACGTTACTATCGGAAATGGGAGCTCAAGTAAAAAGAAGCAGTTTTGGCCTCTTGAAAGTCTCTGCACTTGAGCGTTAGTGCTGAACCTTTCCTAACCCTTCAGTCAGAGCTGGTACTACATAGTTTTAAACTCGACTTTCAGCTTTCCATAATCATTTGCATGTATGTATCTTCAAAGAATGGTATTTGATTTGCAACTACGTGTTGTAATAAGAGGCTAATTAACACAAATATAATTATTAGCAACTTACAGACATTTATAGGACAAAACCAGCAGACCAAAGTCTATGGGGTACTGTGTTCACAGGGAGAGAGAACCTCAAGGGTGAACTAACACCAGCCAAGACTCTGCCCACTAACTATGCTACGACAGGCAAATCGCCAACACTCTACAGCTCTGCTTCCCCTTCTGCAGTGGGACGTAAGACTCGTTTGCTCTGCTGGGTAGCTCTCCAGCTTAATTAAATCATTACCTTTAAATTAAAGGCACTACAGAAATGCCAGGAAGAAGCACCTGAATTAGAAGGTGACACCCTAATGAAGCAAGACTTTTCATCGTCAACAGCAGCCATAGGAAAAGGTCATCCACGGCATAATTGTGAAACCACATTCCAAGCGTCTGAAGGTAAGACGAATTTTCTCAAAACTTTGTTAAGGAAGCAGGTATGTCCCAGCATCACCAGAGAGCTGAAATGCTGCAAGTTCACAGGTAATCTGCAATGGTTTAATTCCTGACAGTTTCCCCTGTTCCTTACTCTTTGCTTTCCTAATAGCTGCAAAATATCTCAGCTCTTGAAAGAATGCATTTTCCACAGGCAAGTGTTTTCAGTGTGATCAAAGGCCTATTAAGAAAATTGCAGGGGATCATTTCCCTTCAAGTCAATAATGTTCAGTACAGAATTTCCAATCTTTTCTCGAGAAGAGCCACAGCAGCAGCACTCCCCTGTTTTGTCTGGGACAGCTTCTTCCAAATATCGTATTTTATTCCCCATAGACACTGGAAATCCCTAACTCTCCATAAACACAAGAGCATTATTGAAACATCCGTGACTACTGTGCAGGCTTTCTGGTTTTAAAATATTAGGAGCAGCTTATTTTTAAACCATAAGAAGTGGGACAGTCCTCAGCTTCATCCAGAAGGGCTGCAGCTTCGTGTCGGGTGTGAAGCTGGGTACATCCTGCATCTCAGAAGCTGCACTCAAGCTCTGTAACGGAATGTCCCAGATACTAAAAGGCACATTCCATCCTAAACTCATTTAGTCCACACTGGGAGGTCATTAAACCATAACTAGGGAAACAGGCAGCTACTGCCACCTTTGTCACACCTGAAAAAAGATCACCCAGTAACGAACTCACTACACACAGTCTCTTTGTACCCAGAGCATTAACTCCAAGATCTACCACATCTGCTGTTCACTTTTTTAGCAGTGCAAAAGCATTTGCTTTTCACTTTTCGGAGCAGGATGTGCTATAGGAGAGGTCGGCCTAGTTCCTTCTATCACGTAAGATCTCTTTGCATTGACTGGCTGCACACTATCTAGCTGCTGCGTGGTGATGTTAGAAAACAGCAGAAAATACGCAGGGAATTATATTTGCCACAAAGAACTTCACATGCAATCTTTTTTTCTAGTGACTAAATATATACTTGCACATACTTTTATATATATATACACACTAAATATATGTTTGCTTTTTTTTATACTTGCATTTGTGACCAGGAAGACCAAAATGACTGCAACCAAGTTTTCCAGTGAGATAGAAGATGTATTTGTAGTATTGTGCCCATAAAATTGAATTCTCTGTTTGCTCATGCCGTCTGTCAGCTGCCTACTGAACACTTGAATCCACTGACCTGCTTTGACCAAATTTGCCACAGGAAGAAATCCCAAAGTTCCCAACACTTTCATTTAAAAAAAAAAAACAAACAAAAAAAAACAGTTGGGTAGAGCAGAGACTCTTACAAGACAAGATGAGAAATGTTAATGGCAAAGGTCAACCCCTCTTTGACTTCAGAGAACCCAGGAGGGATCACCCCAGAGACCCAAATCCTCAGGAACCAGTTTCCACTGGTATTGCTGCTCTTCCAACACTTGTTTCAAATACAGCTGGAACCAGAAATTAACTCCAGTTCTCACAACAGTTCACTGGCCTTAGGTAAATCGTACCTTCTGATGCTACTTCCCCTGCCACAACGTGGCTGGTGTTAAACACCCTTATTACGCTGCTGCAACAATTCATATTTGAAATGTACTTTGAAGGTCTGCAGAGTTGTATTCACTAATTATTACCTGTCTTGAGCCATGAGCTGAGTATTCAAAGTGCTGGTTTGATTCATATGCAAGTGCACGTCACATCAGCATGTGGTATGCGCTGAGACTCCAAATAGAAAAGCAAAGATTGCTTTTGGACAAGACTTTATAAAAAAGCCAGTTTTAAGCTCAAAATACATTATTTTTATTACCATAACCCTTCTATTAGACTGGATTTAAGTTATTCCTTGTTTTGGATTAGCACTTTATAAAAGAGCAGTTTGAAAAAAAAATACCAACAGACAGAAGACAAAAAGATGGTCCAAAATTTGACTCTGTCCCCAAAGGAAAGTGTGATATCAGAGATCTTAAACCTTCGATATCAAGCTAAATACTAACAGATAAGTCCCACGGGGCAGTTCTCGAGTTTATCCTAGAAATAGCGGCCATCAGAGCATTGGGACTGGCAATTCCACATCACAGCAGGCAGGCAGTTTTAGCCGCTGTTTGGTCAGGCACTTTCCAGCCTTCCCAGAAACGAAGACGCTTCTGCCTTCCTTTGCCAGAGCATTCTACACCTTCTGTTCTTGCAGGTAGAAAAAAATCAGGTGACAAAGGTCTGCTTCAAGTACTAGAGCAAATAAGTGAACAAGATAGTGATTTTAAAATAAAATAAAAAAAAAAATCTCACAAGGAGGGGGGAGAGCCTCCCGAAAAGGAAACTTTCCATGCATTAAAGGAAAATGGTTGTTTGTGGTAAAAATCTCTACTAGAGAAGTTCCTGTTTGAGGGAGACGGAGCAAACTACAATTTCCTTCGGTAGTCACAGATGAACCTTGTCTCTTCAAGCTTCCTCCTGTAACACATTGACTACCAAGCACACGACACCTCCCAGAGCTGCTGGCCTTTACACTGCCTGAAGGAGCAAGCCCTGCCTAAAAAACCCAAATAACAATAAAAAAGCCACAACAGCGTCAGCTAAATTTTGGTTCTAATCCTCCCCACCTCCCTGCCCCAGACAAAACAAAGCCAACCTGGCCAACTTACTCTGACAACAGTGACTAGATTTAAGCCCCTTGCGCTCTATTGCTGCCCTACAAACATATATTATTGTAATGTAGCATATACAAATATCTGATTTGTTTAACACCACAGTGAGTCCTAGTGATTAAAATACGCATATGCAAGGAGCAAAACTCATATACGCACCATCCCCTTTACAAGCTCTGAAGATAAAATTATCAGTGCTGCCAAACACAAAATGTCTCTTAGATTTTAATGACATGAAACAGTTGAATACCAACAAGCTTCCTTCACTTCTAATTAGACAAAGTTCAGCAATCACCATCTTCCCCGCTGTTATCGCCTGACAGGAATAAACGAGGAGTCCCCCCCAGGGGCTGTGCACGAACAGCCCAGCACACGGCTCCTTCCGGAGCC
>NW_010432914.1:0-7433 GCF_000710305.1 Buceros rhinoceros silvestris
ACCTTAACACTCTCATGAGCAAGAGCTTGCTTTGGAGGGCGCTGACTATATGGTAGCTCTGCGTGTTCCTGCTGGGCTCTAGGTAGCTGGCACCCCTGTAAGGTGATAACTGCTGTGCATTAGTGCAGAGAGCAGGTCATCTCCATGGGTCAGAAATGTGGATTTTGGAGAAGGAGTGGCCCAGCTCCTTGTGCAGAACTTGATCTTGCAGTGGCAAAGTCATGTTGTTGCTCCTAAGATCATCAACTGTCACCAGAGATGAGACGCTGGGCTTGTATTTCGTCTTTGTTTTTTCTTTTTGTTTTTTTTTTAACTGCTCTGATAGATTGCTCCCTCTCATGTAAAAACCCTGGGATACATAAAGTGTTCCCTCTCCTGTCAGCCACCAGCTGTTTAAACCTTTGAAAAGACAACTGGCTAGAAATTTGATCCTCACTCAGGTCGTTGTCCCAAGCCTGAGAATTGAGCTTTTTTGACATGGTAACACCACCAGTATTGTTTTCCATCCTTTCCTGTACACAGTTCTGAAAGATAGTCTTCAAATCTTGTAATTAAATTCAGAAGATTTACATAAAAACTGGATGGGAGGGGGGAATAAATCAGAAGCATCAATCTATAAACCAAGTCTCAAGATAGCACACACGCAATCTTGGACCTTTGGAGTGTCACCACATAAATATTTAATACCCTTTTAAAGCAGCTGATTTAACATGTGAAGTAGACTTAGCAATTCCTTCTGCTTCAGCCCCCTCTTCCCCAAACACATTTAAATAAACCAATGTCTTTGTGGCCTCTGCAACCATAATTCCACGTCTCCTGGGGACACAAGGTTTAGGTGAAGAATGGAGACCACAGACCCTTTTGGGACAAGGATTAGCTATAATCTTGAGGTGATTCTTGCGGTTGTAGGGCTCTGTGTTCTGGGGAATGTGAGCCGATGGATCATGCCTGATGGGACTCTTATTTTTCGGTGAAATACTACCAATGCAAAACAGATTGACCTTGGAGCCCACAGGAGTCAACTTGATGAAGAGCTTAGTTGGAGCTGGAGTGACAATTGGAAGCCAAATGAATCATATCAAGTGTGACCATTACAGGCCTGAAAATGATTCTTAATTAACCACTGATCCTCTGTGGTAGCAAGTTTCCAAAATCTGTGAATCCATAAGGGAACCCGCAAAAATGTACAAGTAGCAATTTACCTAATCTAATAGCTCTGCTGTGCTGCTTCTTTGACAGCGCTTTATTTTCTTCTTGTTTCATATTGTGTTAGAAGATCTCCTCAGAATCCAGTTGGGTTCGGTAAAACCATTGGGAGGACAGTATTGTCTAATGTGCTTTAGAGGAGATCTAAACTTGTGCAGGTCCTTACCCATACATTTATTTCCTCCTTCCACTTTTGTTTTTCCAGTATTTCCCTTTGAATTGCATTATCATGTGCAAGTTGTTTGTTGCTTTAAAGGTGGCATGGGTTGCCTTTTGCTTTTAACACTAACCGAGAAGGTGGTTGTTTCTTACGCAGAGCGCTAATTCAGTCGTAGCGTTGGCCGTGATAGCTGTGAACTGTGGCTCACATGTAGTATTTTCAGGGTAAAGTCACTCATTCTTCTGTGCTCTTTAACAGGCATGTCCAGGCATCCTCCAGCTCCTGATCTCCCTACCTTCTATCCCTTGTCTCCAGGGGGGGTTGGACAGATAACACCACCTCTTGGCTGGTAAGATCTTTTAGCTTCTTTTCAGACAAAGGTGCATGTTCACACTATTTGCTGTTGTTGAACCAATCGCAGCATTTACAAAACAAGAATGTCGCTGCAGTAAGAAATTACTACGTTATTTTAGTTGAAAAGCAAAAGATGTCCATCTTTGGAATGCATTGAATCTGGTTTTTGAATATGTACAGGAATTGAAATGTGTAGCTTCCCCTTTGAAGTCTTTCTGTTTCTTATGGCTCAGATCTGTGGCTCTTGGCATTTGGAAAGATAGCAGGAAACAGTTCTCAAGGAATTCAATGTAGATTTTTAATGAACAAAATATCAGTTACTGAGGGGAGGGGAGATTTTGCTACTCTTCCTGATAATAGCATTTGCAGGATCTCTCTTTACCACTCGGAGTCATTTTCCTTTTGGAGGAAACACGTGGTGTTTTCAGAGTAATCGATTTGGCAGGATGCTTCATGTCTGCTTGGGGTAGACGGGTACTGGCCCTCAGTTCTGCTGGAGCAGGGAGTAAAGAAACTCAGCAACAACTTCCGTGCTTTAGAATCTGTGTCTTGACTAGTCTGTGCCCACACAATGAGCAGCGCAGATTTTTTTATTTTTATTTTTTCATGTGTCTAGGGGAGGGATACATGATCCAGATGACAACAGGTAGAGAAAGTAGAGCAGAAGATGGTGAAATGCTGTATTGCTGGCCCATCTTCCAGGAAGTGCCACATGCCTTTTTGGGACAAACTATTATCAGATACCATACTGAAATATGGAAGTATCTGACTCTCTGGGGTTTTTGATTATTTTTTTTGTCCTCTCTCCTCTCCGTTCGTTGCTGCCTCGCTGACTCCCCACCTCCACCACACAGTTCCTGGCATGTATTTTCCAGATGTGGTCAATCATTTCTTCTCGATGGTTTCTCGATGCAGAGGCTGGGAGGAGGGAAGAGGGAAGAGAAAAGGAGAGGCAAGATCTGACCTTACAAGGCTTGAGGGTGTGTTCAGCACCACCCGCTGACAGCGGGACATACCCAGCCATGCCTAATGCTCTACAGCTTCCGGCTGCCTTCTGTGCAGTAGCACAGAATGAGACTTTCTCCACCCTTTTTTTTTTCCGCCCTTTTACCTTCACTTTGAGCACTGCTAATTTCCAGTAACATACTCCCAAGTGTGAAACGTATCCTCAACTTTACAAAGGCCAATATCCCTTTTCCCTCTCTGGAAGCTGGTCTGCCAATCAACAGGTAACTGTTTGAATAGGATTGATGTGTGCGATGGTCTTCCTGGGCTCATTCAGTTATTTGGGCTGAACTGGTGTTTGTTTGCATTACCATAGCATCCTACTTCAGGGATTGTAGTCATTGTACTCATGTCCTGAACTGTTGCTAACTGAAAGTAACCAAAATGTAATGATGATGATAAAAATGACTGGCTGGTGACAAAATACTCTGTATATGTGGGAGTATAAAGGAGGGAAGAATTTCACACAGGCACCTCTTACTGGATTGCAAAGTTTGAACTTTTAAGCGGTAAAGATGGACTTGTGTTGCTGTGGGTTTTTAAGTGATTGTGGTTTGGTTTCTTTTAATCAAATTAACTTGTACTTTCTTAGAAAAGCCGGCTGCTTGTACCTCACTGGTGATGCAAACAAAGAGAGTGCTAAGTTTTCAAAGACTTAAGAAAACTGTTCAAAATGTTTTTCTACCTTGGTAATTCACAGGCTGGTGTTCCTGCACTGATCTACAGTAGCATTTTTTTGGAATAAAATGCCTCTTTCCGAAGAACTAGTTAACCAAATCTGATTCCAGTGCTTTTAAAATTAGAGGGGAGAGGGAGAAAGAGAGGCGTGTGCATGCGTGTGTGTGTATGTGTGTGCGCGCACGTGTGCTTTGGGAGAGGAAGGTTGGGTGCTTTGTTTTCCTCCCCAGTGGAAGCCTAGATTGGGAATCTTTCAGTAGCAAGGGAGAAAGTCTAATGCACTCATTAGCTTTGAATACAGCAGAAATCTTGAAAGTTTTACCTATTACTATTTATTTGTGACTAGTACTGAGTTCCCATCAAGTGCTTGTAACTCTAGAGTAACTACTGAATACCGTATCTTATGATTGATGGGTTCCTTTCTTCTGTGACCTCAGGCAAGGTCAGCCTGTATATCCCATCTCGAGTGGATTTAGGCAGCCCTATCCATCCTCACTCTCAGTCGACCCTTCCATGTCCAGGTAGGTGTAGGAGGTGAATGACTGACTGGGGAGTAACTGCTGGCATTAGAGGGCAAGTTGCTCTTCTGCTTGCGTCTTGGTCTGCCTTTGCTTGCTTTTCAGTCAGCTAAAACTTTATGCGTACATTTTTATTTAACATATTTGTGTATATACAGTTTGCCTGGATCCCACACTGGTCTCATTCAGCATTTCCTTGGCAGTCTCTGAAGTATGGCAATTAGGAGCACTGGTGAATTGTCAACAAGTAACTGAGCTGTTTCATCTGAAATGAGTCCTTAGTTCATTTCTAGATGTAACATACAGTGTGCATCCTTGGGTTTTGCTCATGCAAGTATGCAACCAGGTTGATTGTCACCCTAGTCTGTGTTCTCTGGTTCTAACTTCAAAGTTGTTGGTAATTAGTCTTGGATCATTTAGGTATCACTCCATGTGGAAGCTTGCCCGCCAGTAGGTATTTCATAGCCCAAAGCCACTAATGGCAGGGGATGCCAGCACAGTGTGATTGTACTGGTGTGTGAATCAGGCACTGTGTCTTTATGTCTAAGTGCGAGCAAGCAATGCTAATTGAGACTTGGCCATGACATGCTTCAGACCTCCTCTGCTCTGCTTTTGCACTCTAAAGACAGCTTCTGCGTACTGTGCTTGGTGTACAGAAGGTTGCAGTATACCATTCTTGGGGTTTTTTGGTGTGACCTCTAGAAGACATGGGGATTTAAGACAGGCCACTTGTGAAGTGGTGGGTCCCCTTGCCTGTTTATGTGGGCTCCTTTGGATTATCGCTGTCCCTTCTCTACTTTACAGGAGAATGATAAGCATGTGCCTGTCAGGGTGATTGGGAAGAAAAACTATTCTTTCTCCATAATATAATGACCTGATTTGGTTACAGGGCTTTGTGCTTGCTTTATTTTGATGGCATGAAGGAAAAAGGCAAGGGGGCTAGGAAACGGAGAAAGGAGGGATTGGATGCGGGAGGGATTCCTTAACCAGCACTCATTTAGCAAACCTTTGGCGCATGAGCTTGCTTTCGCCGTTAATGGTACTGTCCACCAGTTTCAAAATAAAGCGTGCAGGTTTTCTGCTGCACTTGAGCTTCCAGTGCTCAGCACTTTCAAGATCCGTCTCAGCTACCCTTGAGGATGACCTGGGTTAACAGGGTGGGATGACTGAGGTAGCGAGTAGTACTTTGGTTTTCTTTTCCATTTTCCTTCTTGCACAAATGAAAGGAAGTTTTATTTAGGACAAAAGTCTTCCTTTATTTTAATCCCCTCTTCCAGGATGCAGGGTTTTTAAAATTTATTTTTATTTTAACCATTTGAAGGAATGATAGTGAGTTAAGGTGAAGTGATGTTAAAAGCTTTTTAGCTTAAGTACCTTGAGATTCCTTAGACACCCATCAGGGAATTCTTGAAAAGACTCTTCTTTTATTTTGATTCTGCATGGCAGTTCCCTCCTTTGCATTGGCTGGTGGTGGCTATTTTAAGAATGTTTATATCCTGGTGTGGAAATACAGTTTTTGGTTAAGAAATGTGTATTTTGACTGCTAGTCAGTGCAACACTACAACCGTTAAATGTTATTTGTGTGCATTGCTGTTTGCCTGAAGGGTAATAAAATAACTTCTTTAAACCCAAAACGTTGACTGATTTTGTTTGTTTGTTTGCCTTTGAATAAATAGGCTACAATGCACAAATCTCAGCCAAATATTTTTCATGCTGACACTTAAGGAAGTGTCTTCCATTACAAGCTCTGTACTGTTTGCATTCTCGGGACATCCCGCCGCTGTCATACATGTTTGATGCCTGTATTCAGTAGGGTCATAGACCTCCCTTTTGTTTTCTCTTTTAGGTTTTCACATCACATGATTCCTGGTCCTCCAGGCCCTCACACAACTGGAATCCCTCACCCAGCTATTGTAACACCTCAAGTAAAACAAGAACATCCGCACAACGACAGTGAGCTAATGCATGTGTGAGTCTGCTTTTCTGCACTAGCCCATGATCTGTAAAGGTCTGAGAACAAAATCTGTCTGAAGAAGAATCAAGGAGGTTTAAAAAACAAAAAGTGCCTTTCATGATTTCTTTGAATTTTAACTCTTCTCCTGTAAATCAAATGGGAGATATGGGCTGCTGCCTGGGAAGAGTCATGAGACATGAAGCCGTTTTCCATTTCAGTCCAGTATTTTTCAGCTATTGGTAGCAGTCATCTTGGTTTGGACAAAATCACGGACCTGTCTACCCGTGAATGTTGCTTGAGTGTGAAATCGTGAACTTTTGCTGGGAAAGGTCTTAATTGCAAAATTTACTAGTAAATATCAGCCCTGCTGTTTAGTACTTGAAGGCAAAAGGCCTCACAGGTGGGTGAGGCGCTATCTTCCTGCCTGTAGCAGTGCTCTAGGGTGCAATGGGTAGCCTTTCAAAAGGCAAGTGATGAATTTGGAGCAGATTCACAGATCAAGTGTTATTTGCTAGACAATGTCAACCTGGCATACTCCCCGAGTATTACATCGAGTCAATTCTCTGAAAAGTTACGAAAGTGGATGGGACGTGACCACTGAAATTCTTATTCTTACTACTTAAATGCTACGGTAATGACAGGCTGGTAATTTTCCATTGGGTTTTTTTTTAGGCTGAAGGTAAATGGATGCTTTTTTCCCCTCCTTTCCCTTTCCCCCACCACGTTTTAGGAAGCCTCAGCATGAACAGAGAAAAGAACAAGAGCCAAAAAGACCTCATATTAAGAAACCTCTGAATGCTTTCATGTTGTACATGAAAGAAATGAGAGCGAACGTTGTAGCAGAGTGTACTCTGAAAGAAAGCGCAGCTATCAACCAGATTCTTGGCAGAAGGGTACGTACAGGAGGATGTGTGTGTACTCACATGTGCTGCTAATTTGTGTGTGTGTTTCCCTTTACTTGGGTGTGATGGCTCACTTTCTGCTTGAGGTGCTAACTAATGTGCAACTATCAGATTAGCTACGGAAGATAAAATATGCAATTAAAAATAAAAGCAGTATCTTGACTTTGTGTTTTCAGCTCTAGCAACATCATCAAATTGGTGTCTGTTCCATTCACGTTATGGTGTCCGCACCTCGGGCTTGAAATATCCTCATTCACCCGTGGAAGGAGCATTCAGATCACCTTCCGGGTCCTCCCTTAGGCTGGCATCCATCAGAGCAGGAGTGGGTCATTCGAAGATGAACGCTGGATGCCAGTGGAGGTGGAACTCAAAAGTGACTATAATGTGGTCCAATTGTAAAGCCCCGTGGGTTGTGAGGGAGCTGTGGAGGTCATTTAGTCCAACACCTGCTCAAAGCAGGTCTAGTTATGTCAGGTTGTTCAGGGAGTTGTCCAGTCTACGTTTGAATGTCTCTGAAGTCACCAGCTGTGTACTGATGATCCTGGTACATAACCCAGAGCCTTGCTGAGAGCCATTTGCTTCTCTGGCATTGTAGACATGTTTCATTCTTTTCACGCTACTTCCCGCGCTCTCCCCATCCCACCGCCCCTCCCCCC
>NW_010432915.1:0-368 GCF_000710305.1 Buceros rhinoceros silvestris
CTCCTTTCTTTAGGGAGGCTGGGGCTTACCTGTGCTCCTCATCCAGGGGTAGATACGGAAGTTACTGTCGCTTTGCAAATCTGAGTCCCTCTGGTCCGTTTTGCTGCAATTCTGCTTGGAAGCGTCTCCCGGGCACATCATGGAGAGGTTTTGCTCGAAAGGGGAACAGTGCATGTTGAAGGAGCCGGGCTCCAGGCCGTAACCGGAGGAGTACATGCTGGGGGGCTGGGGGTGCACGGCGCTGCCACTGGAGTAGAGCCCGGGCATGGAGGCGGCGAAGGGAGGCGTGGATCCGGCCCCATACCCCGCTCGCTGGGGGTTGGAGGCGAAAGCGCAAGAAGTTTGCTCGGGAAAGACTCCGGATGGGA
>NW_010432915.1:538-901 GCF_000710305.1 Buceros rhinoceros silvestris
TTGCGGCTTGATATTTAGAAAATAAAGCATTCGCATAATACAATGAACTCATAATTTGGCCGGGTGATTTGTAGGTCGGGACGTTTTAGTGTCGGTTTTACGAGGTACCGTGATATATTACGGAATTAGAGTCCAGATTTACACCAAAAAGAAGCCCTTTTTCCTCCCGGCCCATGTGACGCGCGGGCACGTGGCTCCGGCGGCGCCAATCGCCGCCCGCTCCCTCCTCGGGGGCAAAAAATTGTAGTGCTGCTGGATTTATAAAATATGATAAATAATTGATGCGATATAAAACCCTCCAAGATCTATGCTGGAAGGGGTGAAATTGTGCTGGAGTCGATAAGCAACCTGTAATCAGTTTTC
>NW_010432916.1:0-319 GCF_000710305.1 Buceros rhinoceros silvestris
GCAGCGTGACCGGTGGCCGCTGGGGCTGCCCGCAGGAGGACAGGGCACGCCACCGCTTAGGGAGGCTGGTTTCTGGAGGCAGCTGGGCTGGGTGAAGCGGTGTCTGGCGTACGGTGCTGCGCCAGCCTCAGCAAACACATCCCACGCGGAAGGCGGGGGAATTCACTACGGCTGCGGAAGGATTTGGCAGGATGACGCAATCTGCCGTTCGCCGAAGTCAAAAGCCAAACAGTTGTCACCCAGCCGCTCCACCTCCACTGCCGAGCATGAGCTGGCCATTACGACCATCCCCTGCCACCAGCGCAGCCCAGACGCTCCC
>NW_010432916.1:497-853 GCF_000710305.1 Buceros rhinoceros silvestris
AGCAGAAATCCCACCCCCTCCTGAAAGGGCCAGTTACTAAGAGTAGCAACTACCCCCTCGCCTTCCTCAGGCTCTTGTGTTCCGGTGGGAGGGGCAGAAGCTGGACAAACCTTGTAGAGCGTTTCATCCCAGATGGAAGTTCTAAAACAAACACATTCCAAGGGCCGGGAAAGGCGCTTCAAGTCTTCCTCACGCTCTTTAAAAATCTGGGAAAGAAGAAAAGGTCAGCAGGTGGGTGTCAGTACTTCTGCCTTTAGTTGCGTATTGGGTTTACAACAGTTTGTACTCAAATAGTAGAGCATTTGTACTTCAAACACCTGCAGCGCTGGAGAAAAGGCAGCGGCAGAGCCGGGACA
>NW_010432917.1:0-299 GCF_000710305.1 Buceros rhinoceros silvestris
CTGCTGCTGAAATTCGTGTCTGTGGTGGCACCTTGCTGGGTGCTGCTCCGCCCCAAGAGCTGCCCAAACCCCAGACGCGTTCATAGGTGACTGTGCTTTACAAACACCTTCTTCAGGCTTCTGCTGCTGTGACCTGGGCGGGAGGTGGTGGGTTTAGTGGTTTCACGGCAGATCTCATTAGCAGCGGCTCTGAGGAAAGCCCGTGGGTCACTTCAGGACAAACGCTCCCTCGGTCACGCCACCGAGCTAATGGCAGGGGGATGAAGACTGTTTTCCCAACCCATTCCTGAATTTGAAGG
>NW_010432917.1:400-1191 GCF_000710305.1 Buceros rhinoceros silvestris
TGGGTCACTTCAGGACAAACGCTCCCTCGGTCACGCCACCGAGCTAATGGCAGGTGGATGCAGTCTGTCTCACGAACCTCTGCGTGAATTGGAAGTGGCATCTGAGACCTGTGCTCCCGCTCCAGCTCTTCTCTCCAGCCGTTGCGTTTTGGTCGTAATTAGATTCAGCGCATTCGGTGGTTGTCTGCGGGTCAGCTCTGCTTATCTTCCAGCCCTTAATTGCGCCAGGACAATTCGGGTGCCTGGCCCAAGCGGGCGCTCTCCATTCATCACCCGCGGGTCGTGGGGTATAATGCAATTGCTGAAGATATTTACCTAAGCTGGAGCGCTCTGATCTTCTCGTCTAACGAGATTTGCCCAGGGAACAGAAATAAAGGGGGCTTAGAGTAAAGCCTATTGCGGGGAAAACATCTCACGGCCAACTCTGCCCGTTCGCAGCCTGCAGTTCCGCATCGGCTCAGGGAAGGAAGGCACCATGGTGTTCACCGTCGGGCAGGAGCCTCAGGTCTTCAAAGCCAAAACCGGACAGCTAACAGTGGTAAGGCCCACTCGAGCACCTGGAACGTGCGACTTGTGCTTTCTCCTTTGCTCAGCCCCTGGGGAGAGCTCAGCTGAGTTCCAGCAAGGGCCCTGCGTGAGTCTGGAGGACCTGGCTCCTCTTACCGAGCAGAGGTGAAGCTGGCATCCACCTGCCTAAGAGAAAGTGTAGTTATGGTCATCGCTGTGCCGGGGGCTGCAGCCTTGCACGCGCCTTGTCGCTGCTACTTGCTCCCAAGGCAGCGTGGGCAGGC
>NW_010432917.1:1330-3860 GCF_000710305.1 Buceros rhinoceros silvestris
TCAGTCAGAGAACGGAGCCTGAGCCCAGACTCGACGTGCACCTGCAAAACAAGGACTTGGTGGAGTTTGTCACCTCCCATTACCTCCCTCAACCAAGTTATTTCTGCACCCAGCTGGGGGATGGAGGGAGAGCGTTGTCACCCCAGCCAGGGTGTCTGAGAAGGAACTGCCTAGTGCACATGAGGGGAGAGAGGGTTCTGGTTCTCCACAGCTACAGCTGGATGGGGGAGTTTTGTCCCCGCTCTTGCTCATGGTCAGGCGGGGGGATGCTACAGCTGGAACTGCCTAGTGCACATGAGGGGAGAGAGGGTTCTGGTTCTCCACAGCTACAGCTGGATGGGGGAGTTTTGTCCCCGCTCTTGCTCATGGTCAGGCGGGGTGATGCTACAGCTGCCTCCAGCAGCTCCAGGGCGATGTGGCTGGAGGAACAAGGGAGGGCGGGGGCTTTGCTGTGTCACCAGTGAGCTCAGGGTGTTCGGAGCTGTTAGCTCTGGGGAAGAATCCCCTGCCGGGGGGTGATCCCTGCGGGGCTCTGGTCAGTGGCCGTGCAGGCCAGAGTTGTCTGTCTGCACCGACTGTCAAACACAAACCCCACACCTCTGTTCCCACAGGCAGGACGCCTCAAGGAGGTAACACGGGTGCTTGGTTTAATGACTCTACCCTTTTCTCATCCCAGGTATCAACCCAGGCGAGGTCTGGATGAGAAACTGTGCCTGGTCCTGGTCCCCGGTGTGTCCAGGACCAGAACAGAGCCCACAAGATGACACTGGTGGTCACACCTCCCCTGCACTCTCTGCTGCCATAGGCTGCTGTGATTTCAGAGTTTGCTTGCATCTTAGGCTCTTTTTTTATAGCTTAAAACTATTAAACTCTAGCTCAATAAATTCCATGATGTTGCTGTAACGTTCCAGTGAGCACGGATGCTCGTTCCACAGCGACGGGGAAGTGTTTAAGCTGAAAGAACCTGCAGTTCTGCAGGTCAAATGTCCATGTCTGTGCACTCAGGGAGAGCACTGGCTGGTCAGGAGGGGTTAAGAGAGAAGCAAAAAGGCTGCTCTAGCTCTGCTCTGAGTCCCTGCCCCTAGAACTGCACCAAGAGCTGGTCAGCGCTGTTAACGGGGGTCTGACAACCCCTGTTCTCTGGGGCAGACAGCAAAGCCTTTAACCCAGCAGCGAGTCCCTGGGTGTGGGGAGGGGGTTACATGCAGCAGCAGCGCTGGTGCTGGTCAGTCCGCTCTGGCAGGGGGGAAGAGCTTTGCTTTTAGATGCTGCTGTCCCGTTCTCCCTGTGCAGCAGCGATGCACTGGAGCTGACCCAGAAACGATGACCCAAACACCTCCTCTTAAAGAGGGAAGTGCTTCTGCTTCAGAAGAAACCAGCCTCCTGCTGCTGAAGAACCTTCACCTCCAGCCCCAGGGCCAGGACTCTGCTTCCCCAAGAGCGTGGTAGGCACTGCTGCTCCCGCAGGGTGTAGCGGGGCAGTACTGGGGTTGAGGGGGGGAAGCAGGGATTATCTGCTGCCTCATGTTGAGGCAAACTGGGGTAGCTCCAGCTTCATTGGGTGAAGGTCCTGGGCTCTGGAGAGGGCCAGAGCACCGGCACCTCTGCCAGAAGCAGTGCCAGGAGGTAAAACTAACACGGGGGAGCAGAATGTCTGGTGGATATCGCACAGATCAGGAGGACTTTGAACCAGTAATAAAGCGACTCGCATGTAAATAGGAAATATCTTCTAATTTATTGTGTTATATTTAAAAAAAGGTACATATTGCAAACATCAGCCATACACTGGACTCCAGCTGAAGCTTTTCGTGTGCATAAGTAGGAAGGGGAGGGAATGATTGTACGGAACAGCTGCCTTTGCTGCCCTTGTCTGTGAAACGGAAGCGCCCCAGGGAGCCTGCACGGTTCTACCTCCCAGGAGCTGGGAGCCAGGAGGGCTCGGGCCAGGGAGGTCCTGTGGGATGCTCAACCTGCCTCACGGCAACACACGAGCAGCTGCTCTGGTGCCACAGCCCCACCGCCACAGGGACAGGGAGCTGTGAGCCAGGGGCGGGTGTGTGCTCTTGCTTGCCCCCCAGCCCTAATGGTGTTACAAGCTGCAGATTTTAGTCCGGCTCTTGATGCTGATGGACAAACGCCCTTCCCTAGGTAAGGTTTTAGTCAGCTGTTAGTGTCTGGTGGGGGTGCTGGTGAATTGGAGCGGACAGCAGAGCTCCGGGTTAATACCAGGCAGCACTCGATAAACCGGACCCCACTGGCAGCTGGGGAGGCAAAACCCTTTACAGCAAACAGGCTCAAGGGCTGAGAGCATTTGTGCAACGGCATTAGCGAAGTCTCCCCCCAGCCCAAGGACAAGTGGCCGGCAGGTAAAGGACGGTCCAACGTGACAGCAGCATGTTGTCGCTACACAGCTAGAGCAGGGGGAGTGCTATGTCAGGACAGGGCTAAGGCAGAGCCTGCCCAGAAAAGCAGGAACAAAACCGAAACTTAGACTCTCCCGGAGTGACTCACTACGGTAATAACTACATAA
>NW_010432917.1:3987-6362 GCF_000710305.1 Buceros rhinoceros silvestris
ACTGAAAACCACCCGCCCCGGGGTTTAACAACGCAGTCTGCACAGCCTGAAGGGGAAGTCCCAGGGCCAGTTCAGGATCTATTGACAGAGCTGCTAACCACCCCGGTGTGACCCAGCGGGTGCTCCAGGGCTGAACCAGGGGCTGGGTTGCCCTGTCTGGGGAAAGCCAGAGGCTCAGCACCACAGGGTGACACCAGCCTGTCCCTTCCCCAGCTCTGGTGTGGAGTTTGCTGCAGGGTGTATATGGTGATGGGCTGGTTCCCAGTTCACCTGCTGACAGCTGGCAGGGGCACAGGGGGTGGCTGGGACCCGGAGCCAGCCTGACCGGCGTTACTTAGTGCAGCATGGAGGGCAGCAGCTGTTACAGATGCTCAGAAACAGCCCAGGAGCCTGCCAGTAAGTGTCAAAGTACGCAGTGCTGGGTGACCAGAGCGAGCAGAGGACTTCCCTCCCCACTCCCCAGCTTATCAGAGAAGGAAGAAGGGAGAGGCCCTGGGTCCTGCCAACACTCTGCACTCCGGACTGCCACAAACCCTGGTGCTGCAAACAGGGTAAGAGCAGCTTCAAGCAAAAGCCTGTGACTGTCAGCATGTGGCTGAAGCTGCGGAACTACAGGACATGCGGTTACTGCTGAGCTCGTGCACATCAGTAGCTGAAGCAGAGAGGAGACAGGCACAACCACCCCATCGCTCCAGACAGCAGCTGGGTGAAGCTTAGGAAAGTCTTTGGTGACTGGAAAGAACCTCAGCCTCCTGGTGAAACCGTGTGAGCTTTACTTGAGCGGAAGCTGCACCACTGAGCAAACACTTAGCGCTTCACACTGACATCTACAGATGAGCTCTGTGGGGTTTGGGGTGGAACGCACGGGAGTAACGTAGCTGGTGATGCTGGGAACACCTTTGGTTCTGAAACTGCTAACGTGCCATTATCAGCCCTGCCCCAGGAGCAGGACGCCTTGCAGCTGGGCAAACCAGCCCCTCCCTCAGGAACACGTGAGACATCTGGCCATTAGGGCCAGTGCTAGATATTCCAGATGAAGGGTCAAAACCCCTCCAGGACAGGCCCTGGTGCGCTGATGTGTGCCACAGTGACAGCCTGGCCACAGGGCTCAGGTTGCCTACAGCCTTTCTCTCCCTCTCGGGACATGTTACCTGAACCATCAGCGCTGCGGCTCTGCCGCTTCTCCTTCAGCATCCAAGTCCTACTGAATAATGCACCATATTCCACTGCAGCTGCCACTCGACTCCACCACAGGCAACCAGAGACGAGGAGGTAGATAAAATACTCATTTATAATAGAAAAGCGCTCTGAGGGAACCAGGCGACAGAGCTCTTTGCACAGCGTTTTAGCTCTGCCCTTTCACACGCAGCTGCTGCTTCTGAAAAGACTTGGAATACACTCGGGATAAAGTCAGACAAGGAACAACTGCCCCTGGGTCCCAGCTGCTGCTCTTCCCCGTGGCACTCGCGCTGCCCTCACTCACAGCAAGACGATGCTCCTGTATCAGTTACGGAACTGAACTAATGCTGGGCTGGCACAGGGTGTTTGAACCAGTGATGACCAGTAACGACAGCCCAGCCTCCTGACCCGCAGTCTGCTGGAACCGACCTCCCCAGCCGAGACGCGGGGTTAGGCAGACGCTCTAAGCACTAACTGGCACCAACTCCACCTAAGAAAAAGCAGTAACACACACTATTGCTCCCAATCCTTCTTTTGGAGGAATATTAACATCTTCCCCCCTTGCACCGCCCGATAAACCAGGGCTCTCCGTGGTTCAGCGCTGCAAAAGCTCCACGGAGCCCTTTAGGAAGCGGATCCTGATAGCAGGAGGGAGGCACAGCCAGCAGAGCTCAAGCATCTCTCCCTGCTCCCCACTGCTGCTCCGAGGGCTCCCTGTGCACAACAGGACTCAAGCCAGCACGTGTCATTTGTCCTCAGGGCTGTGGCACTGCCGAGCTGCTGCCCCTGTGGCCCGCAGACCGGGGAGAAAGGCAGCACTGGGGCTGCACCGGGGGGTTCAGGTCACTGCGTTTCTCCCGTGCCTGAGTGCCCAGGAGGAGACGGGTCAACGGGGCCCGGAGGGAAGGGGGACGGCAGACTGACCTTTTGTTGTTCGGGTTTTTTTGTTTTGTTTTTAAAGTGCAGGATAATTACTAAAGCCAAAGGAAGTCAGCCCTCGTCCTCCTCCTCTCCAGCCACAAAATAGCAAAGACGAGTGCTAAAAACTCAGGGCATCTCTCCCCCTGCTCAACAGGTCCTTACAGCACCTACCGTGTGCCCAATAACCTCATTTATTCTCGTCCTAGAACTACTGCGTTTAAATACCCCAAATAACCTACTTTGTTACAAAACGTACTGTACAGACGTCGCTGAAC
>NW_010432917.1:6469-14514 GCF_000710305.1 Buceros rhinoceros silvestris
GAGGAAGCGCTTGGTCCTCTGCTGCAGACCATCGGCCGCAGGACGGGCAGCGCCTTCCCGCAGAGCCTGCGCCCGTCGCCCCGCTCACTGGTGCAGGTGGGCCCTGTCGTCCGGCCGTTTGATGTGAATTCTTCGCACGCGTTCGATGCGGTCTCGCTCCTCATCCTCCTCCAAGTGATGGGAGCGGCCAGCTGCCCCTCCCGTGGCTTCCAAGAGCGCGTTGTCAGGTCCCCTCCCATCCTGGGACTCGTACAGCAGAATGTTCAGCGTCTCCTCGTAAATGCGGGCTTCTGGGAACTCCACCTGCCCGCCCAAGAAAGAGAGGTCACTCTCACCTATCACAACCACTGCAGGCACCACATCACCTCTTTTTTAATCCCTGATACCTTTCTGGGTTTAAAATGTCTTAATTTTAGAGCCACAGAAATCTTTTCTAGCACCATTGCTTCTGTTTGATTATTTGCTTTCAGCTTTTGAGACCCAGCAACGGGGTTTTTTTCTGTGCAGGTTTCTCCGGAGCAGGGTGAGGCCACGGATCGCCAGGACCTGCTTTACCCAGGGATCAGACCAAACCTGGTGAAACGTGCCGGTTTGTCCTGAGATGAAGAGCAGACTGAACTGGTGCTATGGAACACCACAACTGCCTCATGCCATGTGCCCCAGCCAAGCAGCCCCAGCCCTAAGGAACCTCCCAGGCCGAGCTCTGCTGTGCTGCTCCCACTCTGAACGGCATCAATCATTCCACCGAGGCAAGGACCGGAGCGTTCAGGACGGAGTAGATGGCGGGGTGCAGGCTGGCAGCAGCTGGGCGCCGCTGGACGCACTCAGGGGTTTGCTCGTACCTTTGTCTGTTTTTTCTCGGTTGCGTAAACGATGGAGGTGCAGCAGACCTCGGCGATCTTCCGCCCCTGCCCGTAGAAGGACCAGCAGCAGATCTCATCGCCGATCACGTCTTTGATGAAGAGCACCCGCCCGTTGAACCGCAGGGAGAGCTTATCGAAGAGCTCGATGTTCTTCAGCATGTTGTCGTCGGAGTTGCTGCAAGAGATGAAGGCAGGCAGCAGTCAGAGCAGGGCAGAAACATGGCCCGAGCCCACTGCACTCCTGTACAATGTTCTACCGCCCCAACAAAACTGTTCCTAAGCTCAGCACCAGCTGGATGGGAACAGCGCTATGTCGTGAAAAACAAACGGATATAAGGAGACGGGGACAGGTCCCGGACCTGGTGCTTTCACCGCTTCCTGAGGACAGTGCCCCACGGAACACAGGTCATCAGCGCTGCGGCTGCACCAGCGCATCCAAGGAGCCCCTCTGGCGCAGCGACAGCACCCGCTGAGCCTGCCAGCGGGGACGGCACGTGGCCTCCTGACTCGGGCTTGGAATAAAAACTGCACGCGTGCCAGCACCAGTCTGTCACCGGCTCTGAGCGAAGAGCGAGCAAATGCTTATCAGGGACTTGTCTGTGAAAAACTTCAAACAAGTCCAGCTGAAGCCGTTTACCTGGTGTAGGAATATTTGTTGTTGCTTCTGTTATACAGCAACTTCACCGCTGGCTGTAAAAAACAAAGCACAGATCAGTTACGGGGGGAGCAGCAAGAGCTGGAGTCGCAGCTCAGGCCCAGACCCCAGCGCAGGGAAGCTGCAGCAGGACCTGACACCACCAGACCCGCACCTAGCGGGGGCAGCAGCAGGGCTGCAATCCTCCTGACCCCCTCCCTGACCGGATCACCCGCCCTCTGCCTTTTGGCCATGGCTGATCGTTAGCACCAGCATCCTCCCTGCTCCCTACCCCAGTGAGCAGCTTCCAGAACAGGAGTCACCACTCACCGCAGTGACAGAAAGCGCCTGTCATTAATAACCAGAGTGGACAAAACAAGGGAAGATCTAAGGGCCCTGAGGATCTGCTTGACCAGCCTGCTGCTCCTACGCCCGCTACTGTGATTCCTTACGGGGAGAAACACACGGCCAGGCCCAGCCCGGGCCACATCTGACTCCGAATTCAGAAGAAGTGTTTAGTCTGCTGTAGATTTGAAGGGGTAAGCTTCGGGTAAGCTCACTGCTGAGAACAGAACCACCTTCTGAGGAGCACTTGGCTGAGGTCTCACGGAGACCAGCACCCTCCCAAGTCACCGCACAGCCCCATCTCTCACCTTGTTAGACGTAGCTATAAGTTTTTGCTCCTCTTTGGAAGACGTGATGACGGGTACCTTGCAGAATGGTTCATACGCATCTTTGTTCTGCTGAAACGAGAATCAAACAGCAGCCGAATGTAAATAGGCCTCAGGGCACCCTCATATGAACTGGGAAGGTCCTGCAGATGCTGCACTCAAGAGTTCAGGGTACAGCCTGGCCCCTCCCTCCACTGGCCCATGCTCTGAACCAAGCTGGTGCTCCAGCTACCAGGCAGCATTGCTCTGGGAGCACCCGAGACGGTCACTCCAGCTCTCTACCGTGCTGCAAACACAGGGACTCAATGCTATGCACCAGTTTAAACTGCAGGACTGGAATGTGACTTCACCCTGACAGGACACCAGTGACAGTGGCTTCAAACCCAAGCTGAGCACCTCAGAGGAAACCACAGACCGCAGCAGGACTCCCCGCAGCCTACAGCCACTGCGGGCACAGGAGCTGCTCTGGCCGAAGCACCCACCCCGCTCTGGCCTGTGCTGGAAGAATGAACCTCTGCCACAGCGCTCGTGCTGATGTCAGATTGTTTCTCCAGGTCAGACCCTGTTGGCAGTGGGGAATTCTGCAGAGGAGCTAGGCTGCTGCTCCTCCACGCTCCCAGCAGTCTGCAGAGCAAACTGCACAGCCATTCACCCCTCCCTGGAACTGGGCAGCACAGAATCACTTTTTCTGGATGTGACCAGACTCCAGCAGACCAAGCATTCCCATTTCACCTCGGCCTTGAAAAGGCACCAAGTGGAGAGCAGCAGAAAATCTTGCTCTGCCCAGATGCCCCTTCCTACCCCAAGCAGTCTTCTCTTCTTGACCCCCCACTGCAGCCCAGTAACCGGACTGTAACCGGACTCCCCCTGAGCTGGCGTCCTACCTGCAGGGCTGCTTGGCACTCGTCCACCAGGCCCTGCACCAGGTAGTACTTCGCCTCGGCCAGCAGCTCCTCTATCTCCCTGCGGCTCTCCGGGAGCGGCACGGCCCCGTCGCGCAGGTAGTTCAGTATGGTCCCAAAATGTTTTCCACAGCGGTCGATCAGGATCCAGCCTGGGGACAGAGGAGACCACAGTAGAACAGAAGTGGAGACAAACGTGGCAGAAGGCCTTGACAGCGGCCTGGGCATGCTGTACCGTGCAGGAAGAGAGACTAACTCCAGCTCCCTGCTTGAGCTGGCGAGCAGAGCACAGGGCGCTGATCATCTCCTGCGTTTCAAGTGCTGAGTACGTTGGGGTAAGGCAGGAATCCCACTCGTTTCTCTTAGTTCCTCAGACAAATGATTAACTGAAACGGAGGAAGGAATAATTCTCTCTCAAGCCAACCAGCGCTGCTCTGCCCCTACTCGCCAAGCCCTGACATGTTATTATTTTCTAGTCTTCTGTCGTAGGGCGCCGTCACGTACGCGCGTGGCTGGTCTGTACAGATGCTCACTGGAGCCAGCCCGACGTGACCGACTAAGGGCTGCTGCACCTGAACACGACACTGGGCGCTCTCTAGTAGCTGCTGGCGAGAGGATCCCTGCTTCACCTCTCGCTGCCAGCCTGTCACCTCAATCAGGCTGGACCCTGAGAAATGGCGGGTAATGCTGCAGCTCGAGTTCCCCCGGCTGAGCAGATGGCCCCTCGTACAGGCTGCAGCTCAGGAATGCAGCGAGGAAGCGCTTGTGGGGAAGGAGTCATATTTTGGACAAATAAGGAAAGTAGGTTAGAGCAGACCTTGGCTGCTGCGCATGAATGGAATTGCTAGTAAAGTCTGAACATTTGGTTTGGTTTGAACGCGAACACGGCCCTTTCCTGCTGTTCTGCGGAACACGGAGACCCCCTCCGGCAGTTCACGACAGGCTTCCCATCCCCTCGCTCCCCACTGCCTACAAAACACACAACACGTGCTCACCGCTCTGATTTTACAGACTGTAATAACTAACAAGAAAGCTGGAGGCAGGAGAACGACAGGCAGAGGAATCAAAAATAGAGTGTACGTGTCCAACTGGAGCAGATACAGCCCGGCTGTCAGAGCAGACAAACACAAAGTGAGATCTCCCGCCCTGCAGAGAAGAGGGAGCACAAGGCTTGGTGATAGACACAGACATCGTGTTCCCCACAGCAGCCGCTGACAGTTCACCAGAGCACCCCGACACACGGGGAGGGAAAGGGCAAAACTGCGATCCCCAAACCCTTTGTTGTCATCCCCGCCGTGCTTCCCTCCGCGGGCTGCACAGATCTGCTGCCTTGCTCTGTTTACAGATGGAAACAAAGCAGAGCGGCTCATTTTCATGTGGAGGAGGGATGAGAAAACATTTTGAGCAGCTATTGCGAAAAGCAAGTGCCTGCGAAAGCAGCTCTAAACCCTTCCGTCTGAGCCAGAGAGCCGCGCGTGGCCAAAGCGAGGTGACTCACTGCAAGGCGACCCTGCCGCTGCGGTCACAGCGCTGCGGAGCCTGGGAAGTGGTTTCAGCTACAGCCTTTTAAAGCGTTTTTCTGATGGTGGTGTTACAAAAACGCCCTGCGATCCCCGTACTGCAGCAGGAACCCATGAGCTGTATGTGCACACAGGGGCCTTTGAGGAAATTAATCCTTTGTTTAACAAGAAGCCTCAGGGAACAGCACCCAAATGCTCAAACTGAGCCAGGCAACATTTCCTGAGGCTTGCGGGGTGAACGATCCGCCTGACGGGCAGCAGCGGAGCGAAGAACATGCACCTCGACCCACCGGTTAGTGGCAGCGGGGAGTGAGGGAGCACACACCCTGCAGGACTGCTGTCAGGACTGGAACCGGATGGATGCACCTGGAAAACCCACACCCGTCCATCTGCTCAGTACCACCACAGCAACATCTTCACACTCTGCCCTTTCGCTGCAGCTCATCAGCAATTCCTAAGCCGAAAACAACCCTCTGCCACCCACCGCCAGACCTCGACTCTGTTGCCATGGCCCAAGCAGTAACTGCTCAGCGCTGAGGCCGAGCTGGGGACACAGTGCTGGGGTCAGAGAACGCCTCGAAACAAAGAGGAGGACCCCGTGTGATGCATTCCACGTGGTTTGAAAACGCGACTGCCTCCAGTCTGGCCCAGGGCTGGCTGCTCTCCCTCAGCTTTGAGCCAGAGCTGGGGTGTGACCAATTAGCAGCATTTTGAAGAATTTCAGATGAAAAGCGTTTCCTTTAGCAGCTACGCTGCCGCTATTGTTCCAGCTTCCAGCACCAGCCAGCCCAGGGGAGATAAAGGCAGACCTCCCGCCACTCTCGGTTACGCCACACAGGAAGTATCAAATTCCCATTAAAACACAAACGGGAATGGACCAGCCCCACACAGATATTGTGGCATTCGCAGCAGAATAAACCTGTGATTTCACGTCTCAAGGATGATACTTCAGCGGATTAAAGCCCCGGATCAGCAGTAACATCATCGGCCGCTCTCCAGCGAGAAGCACCGCTGCTCACCCGGACCCTGAGCCCTGGGAACGCCACGTCCCAGCCCAGTAGGAAGCACTGGGCCCACGCCAGGGTGGGCTTCCAAGAGTCCTCTGGAATTTCCAATCCATTTCCAAACTGAACGACTTGGGAAGTCTCAAACTGCCAGACTGTGTGAAACCCCTCCATGTTTTGAGGACACCTTTGGAGCAGCCCGAAGTTCAGCAGCAACAGGAGAGGTCTGCAATGAACTGGTCTACAACCTTTCCAAAGAACACCCCTCCAGTCATCCCAGTAAGGGTGCCCATTCCCACTTGGTGGGTTTTTTTCCAATCTGACCTATGTGCAAAGACCCCTGAGAGGCAGCCCAGAGCCCCTCTGATCTGGAGGCCACAAACCACCAAGCCAGCGTTTGGCTTTGCAGCAGCAGGACCTTGCCCGAGGCAGGACTGACCTGCAGCAACACGCCTTTCTTCCCCCAGCTTAAATATAAGGAGACTTGTAGCTGAACCAGGAATATTCACATAATTAGGTTCTGTTTACTACTATTTTTTCCTCCAAATCCACTTCCTCCTGTCTTAAGGAAGCTTATCACAAGAGCCCTACGAAATCCATCACTTGCTCACGTGACCGCTAAATACAGGCTGTTCCAAAGCCCTCAAGCCTCATCTGACCACACGCTCCATCTCCAGTGCTTTCAGCAAGCTCCACCCAAAATTTGAAGCAATTCTCTAGTCACAAGAAAGGGGGGGTTTGAACCTTCAGGCTCGGCGACGTGGTGGCTGTCGTTACAGACGAGGTTCCCACGTCCAGAAACAGCGCTGTGGACAAATGGCGCGTGAATCACGTTGTTGTGAGTCCAGCTAAACCCCGCGACACCCCGCAAGGCGAGGACGCTCATACAGAGCTGTGCCACCAGCAGCAGTTACCACCAACACCTTTCAGCTGCGCAGTTAATTTAAAGGTGAAGGTTTTAGAGAATCCCAGCAGAAGATAAAGTCCAAGCGGGGAGTGAAGGATGCGAGCGCTGCTCCCTTGGATGGCTGCAGGTTGACACAGTGCACAGTCCTCTGCAGACCCATTCGCCAGCTATCTCCTTCTGCTGTCAGTAACACCACAGCAAATTTGCTGGTAATTTTGCAGCTGGTTCTGTTTTAGCTGTTGATACTCTCACAAGAAAATAGTTTCATTTTAAAAAAATCAGCTTTTTGCTCGAGACCCCCTCCCCAAATTCGATACTGGCATTCAGGGTGAGGAAGCCAGATGAGGGAACTGCCCTCTGAGCTTCAAAGGAAACACACGAGTCCTGACTCATCGTTTCCAAATCGCTCTGCCCACCACCTTCCAGCCGCTCAGGAGCTCTGGCGTGAAGTGTTTCAAAAGAGTGCGATGGGCCAGGCCCAACCAGAGCCTCGTGGCTTCTGACTGTGCTTTTACACAACTACTCAAGCCATACCTGTCTGTTGTTCCACATCTGTTCTCAGCTGTATAAGCCATGACACCAATAAAATGCAGAAATACCCACAATTAGACCTTCCCCTCTGTTCTCTAACAGTTTTCTCCAGCCCCTTCCGACCGATTCTCACTGAGGGGGAAGGCAGCCGGCGCGAGGGACGCCGGGAGCGGCCCCTTACCTTCGCTGTCGGTGAGGACTTCCATGCGGCCGCTGAACATGGCCTTGAGCATGGTGTCCTGCTTGGTCAGGGTCTGCATGGTGGTGTAGTAGAGGGCTCCGCCGATGTTCAGCTTGACGTACTTGGAGCTCGGGCTCGTCCCCTTGAAGGAGGTCGTGCGAGTCGCAGCTGCTGGCACCGCTGAGCTCACCACACTTTCTCCCGACATCTCTTCCTGCACGCAAGGAGTGGCTGGTTAGAGCTGCGGCTCACGACGCCCCACGCCGCGTTACCGACGGTCACTCTACACAGAGGCAGTCACGGAGGTGCTGGCACTACCCACCCAGGCTCCTCTCTGCCTCTTGGCAAATTCTTCAGTGTTTTAGACATTTAACCTCATCTGTTTTCTGACAGTGACATCAACCAGGCAAAGAACGTAAATCAGCCCAGCCAGCGAGGACCTTGGGACACTGAGCAGTGTTTGACACAGCGACGGCCAACTCCCACACAAACTGCGTTCGCTTCTTCCACAACTTCTAAATCTTAAGCTCTTCCTTCACCAGGAATCTGGTATATGATTGGGCAATTCCTGTGTATTAAAATGCTGAATATGCAGGGGGCTTTTTTCCCTTCAAGCATAAGTGGCTCTACCGAGAGCACACCCAAGCTTCCCGCTCTCTTCCCCGCCCTCCCGCGTTTCTCAGCGCCCCAAAACCCCATGTCCAACATCCCTCTCTACCTCTGCCCAGCCAAAGTGGCCTCCAGTCCCCGAACAAGGTCACAGGCTGTTACAGCAACACGCCAGCCTACACCGCAAACTCCGAGAGCCACTAACGACAAATCCTTAATCAAC
>NW_010432917.1:14641-15035 GCF_000710305.1 Buceros rhinoceros silvestris
TAATCAAGCCGTGTCCCCGTGGTTCACTGTTCTGCCTCACCACGGGATGGGACGGGATGATTACTGCCCTGCCACCCCAGGAGGACCCAGGTCCTACGATGTCCAGAGCATGCTGCCTGACTGCTCCACGGAATTGTTTGCTCTGCTGTCACAAAAAGCAGAACTATGGGATGACAAATCTGAAGGGAGCTGTAGCTTCCTGTCACACTGCGTTTCACGAGGTGAGGAAGCGGCATGGGCAGAGATGCCCTCAGGGCACCATTCCCTCCGCCAGGCCAGCCCCAGCCCCACGCTCAGGCTGGAAGGCTCCCTCCTGCTCGGCCAGGAGCTGTGCCCAGGCTCCCAGAGCGGGCTGCTGCGCTGCAGCACGACCCAGCGCACCAGCGCCCTGACG
>NW_010432918.1:0-5031 GCF_000710305.1 Buceros rhinoceros silvestris
GTGTATTCGGAGGGGGGGTGCGTGTAAACAAGGTATCTGTAAATTACAGTTTATTGCAGGTGTAACCCATGTGCCTACAGTAACGTCCAACCTTAGTAGTGTAAATCCTGTGAAAAGAGCCAGTAAATAAAGCAGAAGTTGAAAGTAAAGGTTTCTGGACGCCATAACAGTGTCGTCTTAAAATGGTGAACCGTGCCAGTTATTGCAAAACAGCCCTGCCTCAGTGCCTATCTGTGTGCTGGCTTGTCAGTTGTTGATAACCGGTTAACTCCTTCGATATTAAAGCCAGTTACTAGTCAATATTACTTTAAAAATCTTTATTTAACAGCAGAGAATATAAACAAGTACATTATCAAAGCACACTGTATTTGTTTATTTTAGCTATACAGAAAATTCTGTCAAAATGCACACAGGTCAGACAAGCAAAAAAACCCAAACTCGGACCATATTTTGCACTTTGATCCTGCCTTAAAATAAGTTTATATAGATTGTAACATTCAGTTAAAGGGAATTGTCTAATACACTGATTGTTAGGCTTAACTCTTGAACTTCAGGGACTTGTTATTTATATTAACATCAGGAAAGACTTCACCTGTGAAAACAAAAAGCGGGTATGTTTGATGTGTTAATAGAAAAGCTAAACCGTCAGGCTTTTCCCTTTCTTGGGGAACAAGTGGTTTGTTCCTGTACAGTCTCCAGTGCTGTTCTGCCTTTACATAAAATTCATGACCTGAAATGCTTTTCAGTATAGCAGATGGTTGTAAACTAGGTAGAATCGAGTAACTTTAATTACTCAAAAATAACAAGTGCTTATGAGAGGTAGCTTTACAGAGTGTTATTCATTGAAGAAAAATGGATTTTCCATTAGGTAGCTCTTTGCTAAGAAGAGAGGGATCTTCTGAAAACTAAAGATCTGGTGGTGTTTCCAGCATGGTGTTGTACCCACTACCCCAAGCTGAAAGTAGAGCTGAGGGGAGCTTGGTGGAGACAACACTTGGGGCCTTTCAGTGGGGCAAGTTAAAAGGAAGGTTAAAGCATCCCAGTGAGTGAAATAAGTAATGTGATAGATCTGCTTGGAGGCTCAGGATTGAGCCCTGGGTCTTTAAGTATTTGTTTTTTTCCTGTGTGCTGGGCACAGAGCACATGGCTCCAGCAGAAGAATTTGTTGGGGCATTGCTTCCTAAGTCTTGCCTCTCCTGGGAATCAGCAAAACACCATTTGGACTTGAGTGACCTGTTTCTTACCACCTTGTTTCCTCAAATGGCTGTTGACCCTCCCACTTCTACTTAAGAGATGGCACTACATGTGTTTAGAATTACGTACAAGGTTCAATTACCTCTGCATGTGTCAGAGGTGTTGTGCTCTGTCCAGGAAGAGCCTGGATCTCTAGAATACGAGGGGGAAGAAATAGCTCTGGGGTGACCGAAGGATTTTTTTAAAGAGCGTTATGGCTGATGTGAACTGGACAGTGTCACCCTGTGAACTGTTTACTGAACATACAGCAGCGCAGACTTGCAGAGAGTAGTCTTGACTGCTCTGGCTGCTGCATACTTGCATCCCCTACAATTGCCCCTCTTTAAAAACACCCAGGTTTCCCTTGAATGGTGAGGATGGGAAGTGGGGTTAAATAATTTAAGGAAAAGCAAAAAACCTTTTTTGCAGCCATGTAGCTTTCAAAGTCTTCTACAGAGACTGATTATAGCAGCCCCAAACAAGCCCCTCATCACAAGTTTTAAGAATGTGGGTTGATAACTTAGAGCTGTTACTGCAGAATAAAGGCAGATATCGTGAAACAAATTATTTAATACTTACCTTATCAATCAGGTACTTCTGTTTAATCTTATCATCCTTGAAATCTTCATTAACATCCAAAACCAGAATGGGAATCTCTTTAAGGTACTCAAAATCAACTCTGTTAAATGGAAAAACATAATGCTAGTAAAAGCGGATAAAGCACCAAATATAAATCAGTGCAGCTCCTCAGTTGCTTTCCCAGTTTCCCTGAGGGTGCAGCATTACTCAGATTACCACACGCACCAAGATGTTTATGCTGATGCCCATGACTTGTGTCTAAAGCCCAAGTCTGACCTTAATTGCTCTTGTATAATCCAGTCAACATTGTATCACTGTAACTTCAGTGTATTTCACAAACCTGGCCTTTTAATACCCATTTTCATTGTCCAAGTAGGGAGGGAAAGGGAGTTTATGCTGCTTACCTTGATTACCTTATTCTCTGTTATGGAATCAGTTATCAGGAATGTGATTTTGATAATAGGGAACATTTTTTTAATATCACTTGCAGTGTCTTCCACACCCCTTCATAGTTAACTGCTAATCCATTTACTAAGATGGAGTTTTAAAGCTTCCTTTCATGGGGATGACCTCTTTAACAGGTTGTGAGACTGGTATTTAAAATGGCTGGAGATAAGCAAGACCATTTTGGCTGCAGGTTAGGACCAGATTCAGTTGTGCGACTGGATGTATTCTCTTCTGTGTGAAAAGCATTTCTAAAATGCAGTTAGTGTGCTGAACAACATTCTTAACTTGTGTTTGCAGGCGTAAGTGTTCCTATGAAAAATACAGGAAATGCTTGCTCAGGAGTTTGGAATGAGCACACAACGTAAACATTCTCCAAACCCCAATATTGCAGTGCCTCGTTGCCTAAGCACTTGGGGCATCCTACATGAAACTTAGGAAAGCTGATGTGACTGATAATGTGCTTTTCCTGGAATTGTTTTGCTTCCCATTCAGGCGAGTACTTCAGGCTCCTCTAGGGGAAAATCTAAAGTCTGCTTTGATATTTAGAGGTTCCTTAGATGGAAGAGCTAGTAAGTGTCCATAAGGAAGCTGGAAAGCCTTTCTGATCACTGTTTATTTTGGAGCTAGGATTAATATTTAAACCTTACTGAAATACAATAATCCTGGCTGGGACCTTGCCCTCCCTTACATGAGTCCTTCCAACTGTGCCTGAGTGAAGCTACATTTAAACCTTAGTTCTACCCCTAATCAACTTTAGCATAAGGTAGAGAGCCTTGCCTGTAAGTTGAAACTTGCCTTCATAAAACAGGCTCATACCTCACAGTCCTTTCATGCAGCCAGCTTTCATGTTTATAATGGAGGTTTTCCAGATACTCAAGCTCAATTCCTTGCTCCTCTTCTCTTCCCCTCACCTGTAGCCTTTCCATGCATTTCTGGAGGGGGAAAAAAAAATACAAATGTTGACATTAATCATGTGTTGAAAACTAAATCGGCTAAACAGATTAGGTGTTCTTCAAACCAGAAGGACTAATGCGAAACATTAGTGAGTGTTAAATTTAAATGCTTGTATGAACATAAGTTCAATTTCAGTCTTAGATACTTGGAGTGGTGGGTGCTGGCAACTAAAGCATTTGCTGACTTTAGAATAGCAGCTGAGAAGGGAGGGTTTTTAATGTGGTCTCTGAAATTTGAATTTAGATTAGGCTTCCCATTGTGGTGTTAGTGGGAGCTAATGCAGTGCTAGTCCCTGCTGTATTATGACATGAATACATAGGGCTTTGTACCCTCCTAAGCTCCTGGAAATAAAATTTGGGTTTGAAAATTGTGAACATACCTGAGGTGTGGTTCTTAAGTAGATCATGCCATCCAGTTCAATATCTGATTCAAACTGATTCAGAAGCCACGTATGCCAGTCCTGGTAAACAGCCCACTCCGTTTCATTAATACTTCCAGACTCAAACATGTTAGAAGCAAATATATACCTGCAAAGGAAGACACGTGTCTCATGTGGGGAATGACCAAAGCAAACTGCTACAACACTTCTCAGCAAAATCAGAATTAAGGTGCTGAAAAAAATAGCTGCCTGCTCTGTGTGTAAGAAATACTCTTAACACCCTCCGGTTCTCACCTGTTGAGCCAAACCTTCTTGCAGATCCCAGTTTAGTACCTAGTGTCTCCCCAGCTCCTTGTCTTTGAGCAAAAAGACCTGGAGCATATAATCTGAACTCCCGTTTCCCCGAGAGTGTAATTACCTGTCACTGTACACAGATCTCTCAAAAAACTGCACTGGGTGTTCAGCTTCACGCAGCTTGGCTGAGACAGGTTTTAACTGTGCTCTTACTCGGCTCAAGCAAGCGTACGTCTGAAATGTGTAAGCCCATCTCGTGGGTTTATCGTACATCATTTTAAGTAGATTTCCTCCACTCTTCTGAGATGTTGAAAGTTCCTAGGGGATAAGAGAGAAAATACCAGCATGTTTCCAGGACTTCAGTTCTTTTTCTAACTTCAACATACCAGAATTCTGGACTAATTCATGGCTTTGTATTGTTTGTTTTAACAAAATGCTTAGGCATAGGAATCAAGGGATTTGTTTCTCAGCTGATGGTGGTCTTTATGCCAGTTCTTTAGAATAGGTTGATCACTGAGTTCCAGATTTAATGCGATTCCTGTGGTGTAAGAAGGTGGTTTTTTTTAATAGGCATTCAGTAGTAGCTTCCCAAGTAGCCTTTACAATTTCTGAGTGTTTGACCATCTGGTATGATGGTGGGATGTCTCTGAATGCTCTGGACTCTCAGTATAGCTGGATTTTTGGGATTGCTCCTTGGCCAGTCTCTGCGGTTTCTTTTGTCATGGATCTCTCCCAGGATTCCCAGATCTGGCCCACGTACCTCATACTCATCATCCTCAGCTGTCTGGATGTTGCACCACTTGGCGATGGGCTCGGGGATGACCTCCCACTCATCACTGTGCTTCTCTAGCAGCCTGACAAATGTTGACTTTCCTGCAGCTGGAGAAGATGTGAAAAGTTCACTGAGAGCGTGGGTGAGATGGGTCTGGCCGGTGAAGATAGTGGCAGTTGTCAGGTTTCTTAAGGGGGCTGCGAGCAGTGTGGTGGCAGCGTTTGAAGTGCAGAGCCGCGGGGGACCGTGGCCAGGCTGTGGGATGCTGGAAGCGGGGCTAGGCCCTCGGGACGGGCCGGCGGGGCCGCCTGCGCGGAGCTAGTTTACCTTCCGAGAAGGCAGTTCTAATCTGGGGCTCCAGAAGGCCGCGCCG
>NW_010432919.1:0-859 GCF_000710305.1 Buceros rhinoceros silvestris
GGGGGATGGTACGATCAACCGCCCCGCAGAGTTCGAGCGAATGGCGGACCCCGGCCGCGGGGCCGTCCCCTCTGTTAGGCGACTGGCAGTCCCCCGCTCTCCACGGTGTTTGGTAGCGAGAGATTTGCGGGCGGCCAAGCCACAGGGGTTCCCCAGCGGGTGTCGCTTCCTTTGCTCCACTGAAGCTGTCACGGGGGAAAAAAAGGTCCTTTCGGTTAAGCGCCTGGTTATTTAAAGAACCGGCACCAAGTCCGGGGATCCACTGCAGACTGTGGGTTCCCTGCACTAGAGACGCGTCGTTGGCCTCTTATTTTCGGGAAGGTCGTGACACGAGGAAGTATTTAGAAAATAATAATTGTCATTGTCCTTCACATTGAACATTCACAGACTCGGAACAATAATTAACGCCTTGCCTATGATATCACCAGCTCACACCCACGGAGGCATCAGGAAGAAAGGGAATAATTTATTCAAGGCAGTGAAGGTGTTGTCTTGGCACTCCCAGCATCATCCGGGGGGGCCTCCTCGGCGACGTGAGAGGAGGAAATATGGCAGAAGTTCCCTACGAATGACGGAAGTTCCCGTAGAAAGGGACTGCGTGGCCGCGGGTGCGTGCACATGGCCGACTCCCATAGCTGCCCACCCGCGTCAGTGGTTTAACGACACTCGCAGGAGAGGAACTCTACACGGGAGGGAGATGGGGGGAAAATATGAAAAATGTTCCTTTTCTGCAGCCTCTGAAAGCGGCCGGTGAATGATTGGTTTGCCCAGCGAGGGGACCAGCGAGTCTCCTCCACTTTCTGACCGATGGTATCTTGCCACGCTCTTGTATCTCGTTAAAATGGCCGATTCCTCATTC
>NW_010432920.1:0-2564 GCF_000710305.1 Buceros rhinoceros silvestris
GGGGGGGGTCTGTTTTATTTACTGTAGAATCTCAGGAATTTAAAATCTCATTTGCACACATGTTAGCAGAGAACTTTTTGGGAGTCTCATACCCCTGAAAGACAGTGCACTGGATGGCTGCGGGCTCCTCCTGGCCCCAGTTATCTCTGTGTAAAACTGGCTGTAGGGGTTGCGGTGAGAACAGAAGTAATGTTAGTGAGATTTAAATCAATTTGAGCAGATTCACACACAGCCAAGCGCACACAAAACTAACCATGGCTCAACAGAATCTGATAAAAAGCATCACGTTATTTGTTAATCTGATGCAACTGCTCAGAAGCTGGAGAAACAAGTTACCAACAGGGCAGGCTGAAGAGACAAATTGCTGGCTATGAACTACCGCGTGGTGACTATGGTGCAGGTGCTCTTGTGTCTTGCAGGGCCACTGGGCGAGGAAGAAGTGACTGGTTATTTACCATGGGATGAAAACATCCCCGCGGTGGAGATCGCGGCGTCAGTGGCACATGGCACACAGCACGTTCACACCCAGCTTCCACCGTGGCGGCTCTTTTCTGATTCTTTAACATCAGGCTCCTAAGTCACCTTTGAGTGCATCTTCTGTCATCCTAAAAAATGTGTCTTGGCTGTATGCTTGCACGTGGCTCAACCATTAGCTCTTTGCTATGAAGTTTTGAGAACACTGACAGCACACGCAACCCTACAATTTCTGGGTTTAATATTCTAAAACATCCCAGAAATGTAAAGTGTTATAAATTAGTTTCCTCAGGACAATTTTTTTTTCTCCCCTTTTTATCTTTTAAAGGTTTTCCATTTCCCTGACTCGGACCATTTCCTAGTGGGTTCTGCATAATGAATATTAGCAGAGGTTGGCTTACCACAGTGTCTAGTGAGACTCATTTATCAAAGCCCAGGATGTGCGCCATGCAAAGAAAAAAAAATCCCATTGAAAATGAACAAAAAATTTCAGCCCTGACAATCTTTCCTCTCATTTTTGTATACTTGGGCATGTTCCAGTGCATACAGCAAGGAGACAGAACGGCCATCTGCAGAACATGGAATGTACCTAACGAGAGATTTGTACACCTTGAAAGTCACCAGTGCTGAAGCTGCAAATGACTAATGACAGCCTTTCCTCCTGAGCGGGATTAATTGCATCACCCCTTGATGCTTATTCCTGTATCCTGCTTATACCTGGGGATAGTTACCAGGTAATTAATCCTGTGATTTACACACCAGATAAAATCTGGTTAGTAAAGAAAATATAACAAACATGCTTTCAACCCCAAACCGCTTTTGGAAGAAGTGCCGGTTTTGCATAAGGTCGCGTCACCGTAAGCCACAGTGGTGACCTAACGCAGCTCCGAAGAGGGTATTTCCCATTTCACCCAAACCCTCGGACTTTGCTAAAGGGCCCTCGCTCTCAGCAACAAGCTTGGCACGCACTGGCAGAGGCACAGAGCTGGCTCGTTGCTACGTTTCTTATGGTTAACATCAACTGTAACAGAGATGAGTGCAAAAACCAGTTGAATCTGAAATGACAGCCTGGAAGGCTGGCTGCCAGACCAAAACCGTGACGGGTTTGGAGCAGGCTCACTGGTCTTGCAGCAAAGGGAGCTCTGGGATCCCAGCACTGGTCCAACAAGGCACAGGGGTCTCGCTAAACCAGGCAGAAAGCGGTTTCCATGGGCAGTCGAGAGCAGAGGGGGTGTGGGAGGGTTCGGGTGCCCATGGCGCCCGCTGTTGAGCCTGCGGAGCTGTCAGCCTGGCTGCCACACCAAAACCGTGACGGGTTTGCTCACTGGTCTTGCAGCAAAGGGAGCTCTGGGATCCCAGCACTGGTCCAACAAGGCACAGGGGTCTCGCTAAACCAGGCAGAAAGCGGTTTCCATGGGCAGTCGAGAGCAGAGGGGGTGTGGGAGGGTTCGGGTGCCCATGGCGCCCGCTGTTGAGCCTGCGGAGCTGTCAGCCGACCCGCCTGCTGCCTGGGGACGCCGAGTTCCACCACCCTGGGAAGAGCCCCGCTTCCCTGACACAGCCCTCCATCCCCACAGAGGCAGGGAGGGTGTCCGGGGAGCCACAATAAGGCTCGTCCCAGCACAATGGGGCCACAACAAAGGGGGGCTCCAAAGGCCACGTGGTGTAGACACCTCTGCGCCTTTGATGAAAACTCAGAGCCAGGGCGGTGGAGGGGAGGTCAGTCCACAAAGCTGTTCAATACATCTGGCTCCCGCGGCCTCCATCCTTTCTCTTTGTTCAAAGGTTTGCTCTGATATTTGTGAGCCATCCGCTGCTGCTAATGTGGAACACCTCGTCTGGGCACTTACTGCATTTCCACTATAAATTCACTGCTTCTCCTTTAGTGCAGAAAGTAATAAATGGATTTACAAGCTTCTCTTCTTGTCCTCGGTGACTGACTCCACTTTAAACTGTTACAAATGGCCAAAGCGTCCAAGGGAGAGAGAGATGGATTGATTTCAGATTTGCATTTTTGTCCTTCCCACTGCAAATCTGCTCCTCCAGGAGGAGGTTTCTGGCTCCCACCTCCCCATTGTAGCTGCTCTTTC
>NW_010432920.1:2676-3197 GCF_000710305.1 Buceros rhinoceros silvestris
CCTGGTGTTGCCTTTGATGGTACATTTGAATGTACCTTTTAAAAGGAGAAAAAATATAGTGACAGAAATGGGGAAATTTCCATTTTAAGCATCATCTCCTTTTTCACCTCAGCCCTTGCTATCTTCAAAGCACTGTACAAAATCCACTGATGAATCCTCCCTACCTTACTGGGAAGCGTCACCCATCCCGTGGGAGAGGTGAGGCAAGCGAGCAACAGAGGAACAGACCACCACATGCCAGGTCTCCGCAGAGGGGCTGAGGAGAGCCCTCCACCACCCGGCACAGGGACCCTCTGCGCTGGAGAGGCCTGTTTTACACCCTCTTCATCCTGAGCAGCTGGGCAAGAGGCTTCGAGGTTTCGTTAGGTAACAGAGAAATGTATCTGTCTTCCTAAAGCCGTGCACCTCTCCTGTTCAGAGACAGGGGACGGGGTCAGGCCGTCCAGAGCTAGAAACATCTGCCCTCTGGCTTCTGCTGGGCCGGCAGGTTCAGGCTCTGGATACAGCTGGTCCCACCGCCG
>NW_010432920.1:3235-5005 GCF_000710305.1 Buceros rhinoceros silvestris
GGGCTAGAGACATCGGCCCTCTGGCTTCTGCTGGGCCGGCAGAGTTTCAGGCTCTGGATACAGCTGTTCCCACTGCCGCTGATTTCACAGCCCACGCAGAAGCCACGATAGCATCTTCAGTCTCTGTTTATTGCAGGAGATGAGAGAAGAACCTCAGTACTACAGAGCATAAAACCCACAGGTTAGGACTTACTTAAAGCGGTGCAGTAAAATGGACCGGCCAACTTTGCAACCCAAGAGCAGTGCAGCCGCCTGTGAGCTTTTCTTCCCCAGCTTTTGTTTGCAGATCTGCTTCAGTGAGGAGACTAAAGCAACTAAGTAGTGCGGAGGTAGGAGCACATCCTGGGACCTGCCTTCACAAAAGCCCTGCAGCTCCACCCTGAGCTGCAAGCAGGTTTTTTTCAGGGATTTGTCACCTACCCTCCAGAGTGCTGCCTTAGGAGCTTTAGCACGCGCTGCTTTTTTTCAGCATCTTTTTATTTTGCATGTCCTCACAATGGTGCGAATGAGACACAGTTGGCATTAGGTTTCTGATGCAAAAATCCCCTCTTTCCTCCTAGGGAGAAAGTAGCCTTAGGTTCAGCACATTTCTGTAGCTGAACAGAACTCCCTCATTCTCAAATTACTCTTTGGACAACTGGGTTAACCGCGGTGGTAAAATTGCTGGCTGCTGACAGCCAACATCAGCGAGAGGAGATGCTGAACCAGAACTAAGCTGCACCGCAGGCACGGCCTCGGAGAAGGAGTCTCAGCACCTCTAGCAGCACGAGGTGTCGGCGCGGGGGTGCTCAGTGCTGGTCACGGTGCCTCCACTGCAGACACCGCTGTCTGCAATGTGCCTTTGTGACTGGGTTTTGGACAAGGATTTTATTTTGCGGCAATACTTTCTGTTTATTTTCTCTCCTGTAACTTAAGCCTGTAACTGCCACCCTGGATGATTAAATGTGTTTCTAGACAGAGCTAAGCCTGTGCGTTGTATCATAGACGTGAGATTTCACCACACACAAACTTCAAGCGTGGCACAGGGAGGTGATCTGAACCTTGTGGTTATTTTCTTCCTTAGAGTTTGTTTATTTTGTATCTCCCATTTTTATCATCGGAGTTCTTTACTCAACCCTTTTTCTTCTTCCCTGCTTCAGTTCTCTTCCGTGTTTTTTGTTTAGGTTTTTTTCCTTCCTTTTTTACCTTCAGCTTTTCTTAGGAGAATTGAGTGCTGCAGCTGGTATGGCTTTATTTCTTCTTATTATTCTTCTCTATTTCTTCCTCCTCACGCTGACCTTCTAATCTCTGTGACTATCCATGGAGCACAAAGTACATGTAGAAAGCATCAGATCCAATAGCACTTCAGTCCCTCTTGGGGACCAAAAGAGGGAACACAACTGGGTCTCTCACTGTAGAAATGACCAAAGCTGGACTCCCCAGGACAGGACAGCTTGAGCCACCATCACGGTGACCCTGGCAGTGGGATGCAGGGAGAAGTTGTTCCCATGTGCTCAGAGAGGAGCAGGGTTCTGGCATTTCATTCTCACAGCCACCCACAGCTCATCTCTACAAGGAAATAATTTCACCCAGCAAGACAAAGAGAACAGTAATAAAAGCTTTCCAAGGGAGTGGTGGGACTGAGCTGGTGGCTGGCACAGTTCTGTAGCTCCTGCTGTGAAAGGGAGCATGAGGCCACAGCCCGAGACACTGCTGCAGGGCAGGCAGGGCTGGCTGGCTGCCCAGCCGAGATCCTCTCTCCCTGCATACACCATCCACCCGCCTGTCTAC
>NW_010432920.1:5085-24053 GCF_000710305.1 Buceros rhinoceros silvestris
CATCCCCCCGCCTGTCTACACAGCGGCAGGAAAGCCAAATATCCTCCTTCCAGAGGGGAAAACACAGCAGCTGCGCTCCCTTCATCTGCTCTTGCCAGTCCTTTGCGTTGTTGTGTGGCTTTTCGCAGGCTGTCAAGCCCCCAGCAGCGTGCGAGGCTGTTTATACAAGTCGTTATGTCTGGGAAGGAGCGGGTGGGTGTTGACGAAGCTCTGCAGTCAGTGAATTTCCCTCAAAGATTGCTCACTCCCACAGCTTCTGCCTCTCCAGAGAAAGGAAATGTGGGACCTCAGAGGGCACAGCAGCCCAGGGCGAGTGGTGCACGCCACGGGCTCCCCCGGGATGATCACGCTGCCCGCTGGGTGCACACAGTGAGACAGTGACTCTCCTTGCGTGGGGGACGCTTGGAAGTGTCCCATCGGGCGCGCCTGGGATAAGCAAGTAGGAGGGAAAAAGCATTGGGTGTAAAATTGCTCTCACCCACGTTAGAGGAAGTTAAAGCTCTTACCAGGCAAGCCTCAAGATTTCGCTGAGCTGAGCAGTTCCTGCAAGGACAGGGTTGATCCACTGTGGTTCTGTTTAAAATCAATGATCTAAGAAAAAAATGTGATTTCTAACAGTTTTGCATGACACAAAAATTGGGGAAGAAAGTGAACAGCATGAACCACGGACACTGAGCAGTCCAGACCATCACCCCAGCCAGCACCGCGCTACGGACACATGTAAAGGCAGGTCTGTGCTCCAGGGCAGAGCTGTCCTCACCAGGAGCGTGATCTGACAGAGAGCTCCCGACAGCACCATGCTGGCCTGGGAAGGTTCCAGTACTGCTGCGTTCAACACCCTTGCTGCTGCTGGAAGACAGGGTGCGGTTTTGATGCCCGTGATACTAGAAAACGAGTGAGCAGGCTCTGTGGGTGGTTCCAGATAACCAAAGGACTGGGAAACATGCCCTGTTCTGCCAGCTTCGGTTTCTGAGAGTAAAGGTTGTGCGTGATGTGCTTGCTCCCTGCCAGGGCTAATGTCTAGCAAGGAAGCCAGATGTTCAGTTATTTGGTTTCTCATTGATTACAGAGATGGCAACGTTCCTTTCTGTCCAGAACAAACTCCCCGAGACACGGCCCGTACCAGACCTAGAAGCCAAGAGCTCGGGAAATGAGCACTAAGGGCCAGCTGGGCTATAAAGCAGAAAAGCTACCTCCACAAACCTAGAAATAGAGCCAGTGGGTAATGGGAGATCTTTCCCACTCCAGCCCTTACATCACTCTATTATATATCCTGTTACCTGAATAGCTCCCAAAAGTGCCACCTGCCTCTCCTCTCTGCTCATCAGTCATCTCTTCTGCCTGCTTCTTACTTCAGATCTGCTTTTAAGGCCGCCTGCTATTCTCAGAATAGCCTCCCAGTCCGTGTTTGCTAAGCTGAAGCCTTCTTCTGCTCCGAAGAGTGCCATCCCTGCAAATTATTACAGTAATAGACGCTGGCTGTGCCGCATTTGCACTCTGTTATAAAGCACAGCCTTTCGAGCGGGAGCTCCGTGGGGACAATACAGAAAGGTGAGGAGCTGTGCAGCGGGATCCGAGCCCTGATTAGAGAGCAGACTCAGCTCTCCCCCTCTCAAGCACTGCAGGTTTAGGTCTTGATTTTCAGCAATCAAGTCTTGTTCCCTATTCACTTATTCCCCTCGCTACAAACACGGAGTTACCAATCATTCACTGTTCTACACACTTTACATTCTTAGCTACAAACGGCAGCCCCGTGTTTCCGCACTTAGCCATTCCGGTCTCTTTTCTTCCTTTGCAGGTAACTGCTTTCAGTGCTCCAGCCTCATTAGGTAGAGCCTGAATCCTCTGCAGCCGGCAGCACCTTGCTGATCTGCCCCAAATACTCTCCGAAATGTAACTTGAAAGCTTTATATAGCTCCGGTTTGATGGGATGGGTGAGCACAGCATCTGACATTGATTTTTCTGGGGTAGGCAGGAGCACACAGTCCAACAGACCTGACTTTAGCTCTCGACTGTACAGCCCAGGCAGTGTTCTAACCCTGCCATTCTGCAAATGTCCTGATTATTTTAAGACATGTCACATCTGGTAATTGTAGCTGTAACAGCTCTCCACCTTGCACTGACAAGGTGTGAATGATGATGAATTAATACCTGGGCTGCGTTTGCAGCGTTGTTAACCAGCAGAAGGCTCTTCTGGCAGACTAGGGCCAGGCTATCCAGCCGAACAGAGGAGGCTCCAGCTCAGCGCTCGAGCTTACTCTTCCCCCAGGTCTGTGCAGCTGCACACAAGCAGAGCAGAGTAGCCCAGGCACCAGCCCCCACCCCTGCCAGCCTTTTCAGCCCCACCGTACCGCCACGGAGGGGTTTGGCCAGCCACGGCAACCCGTGACCCGACTTCCCAGCTCTTTTTGCTTTCTGATGCTCATTAGAAGAAAATCACCAGGCGGAAATACAGAGACCCAGGTAGGGTGGGTTGCAAATTTGGATTTCCTGAAGCACCAGGTGAGGAAGAGCCATGCTCCCGCTTCCTACTGTGTGTGGCTCTGCTAACAACCTTCCTAAACCACATTGCCTATATCACAAGCCTGCCTCAGAGAGAGGAAAAGCTCCTTTATAAGATTTATGTGTGATTAGCTGGTTTATTTGTTTCACAGGTCGAATTCAGAGATCAGCTCTGTGTGAAAGTGCACCAGGTTTCAAATCTGCATGGAGGGCAAACAGCTTCGACCGATGCCTCACGAAAGGACAACAATGTACGAGAGCAGGCACTGGCCACGTGCGGAGCTGGGGCTGGTCAATTTGGTATTTATAGCAAAGCTCTTCTTAAGAAGGGCTTGTCAGGGGAGATAAATCTCTTCAATGAGAAACAGCAAGGGGATGTCTTCATTGCACGGGTTACTGTCTTTGTGGGGAGGTTTGTTTCAGTAGCAGCTGCGTCTGCATTCAGATTCCACCTCCTGAACAGGCTGCAGGGCCTGGGGAAGCCTAAGCTGCAGTTGGGGTCTGAATTGACCTTAGTCCCGAGGGATGCTGGTCCTTGCCCCTGTGGACACTGCGACCCCCAGATCTGGATCCACACATACCCACACCCCAGGTGACAGGAGTTCAACATTCCTCCTCCTTCGGATGCGAGCGAGCTCACAGGCCTGTGGGCCTCGTTCCCTCGAGATGAGCTTTAGCCTTTGGGCAGGGACTCACATCAGAAGCTGTGTAAGAACCGTTATTTTCTTCCCTTCATGGTTTCAGTTACAATTATACCTTCCCATGTGAGGGTTTCAGCACCCTTGGTGTTGCAGCTGTAAACAAGACAGGGTGGTTTGGAAGCGCCAACAACAGATGAATCTTCCCATTAAAAAGCACCGATGAACAGACACCGCAGAAGCCAGGCTTCCCCCCGAACAGTCCCCAGCGTGCTAAATCCTTTCACAGCTACTACTCACACCAGTCCTAGGCAGATCCAACACCTCACGACCCTCCATTCTGGCACTGCTCCTCACAGGACAGTCTCATACCTCTTACCACGACAGCAGAGCGCTGCTGTACAGGTTTGTTCGGGGATGTAACACAGCCCTTACCCCTCAGCACTTCCTAACAGCAGCTCTTCAAATAAAATCCGCACTGTTTTTTTCCCCCCAAACTAGAACTGCAGATGTTCTGAGATCAGGGTTTAAGGTAGAAGATGACACACATTCCCCGTCCCTGGCTTCGTACCGTTTCCATGTTACCGATTTGAAACCATGAGAGGCAAGAGTGACTTAGAGCACCACGGTGCAACACGGGCGATGCCCACCGCGGGGCACTGCTGTGCTCCCCACAGACAGCGAGCAGCTCCAGCCACGGGTACCACGCTCTCCTGCGGCTGAAAGACTCCCAGAACAGTCATTGGACGGAACTGGAATCTGCCGTTACGGAAAGAACTCCATAAGCAACAAGACCTGGCTTGAACAGCTCCTCCCGCCACTGTGCAGTTCGTTTTTTTCCCCACCAGGTAAGGACCAACGTTTCAACACTGCTCCTTGCTCTGAGGATGCTGCTTTGACAATGACTACACACAGCAATAGTGGTGACAGAGCCACTGAACAGCCTCTTGTCAAACGCCAGGCAGAAGTTCTTCCACTTCATCTCCAGAACACAAGCACTGATTGAGGACCAGCCGCAGGCTCTGCAGCCTCGCCCGCTGCCTCCCCTGCCCCCAGGCAGCAGAGCTGCAGCCCGAGCAAGACACAGGGTCTGGAAACAGAAATATTTGCTCATGAGCCCTTTGTTTACAGCCATCTGCTCTCACACAGCTGCAAGCTCCCTGAAGGCTTTTCTTCCCCCACGTGAAATACGGTACCTAGATAACTAATAAGGTGAAAATTCAAGCGCAGCTCTCGGTTACCCCTTCTGTCAGGGTGCTATGAACACAGCACAAAGGCTGAGGAACAGTGCTGCTCCATGGCTCACATTCTGGTGAGCAGCATCCCACAGCCACAGATCAAGACAGAGGTCACAACTTCACCTTCAACATGGTTATCGCTGTGCCAACTTCTTGCTAAAAGCCAGAGCAGTCACCAAATTCTGCCAGCAGTACCAAGAGAAGCCTGGCAAGCAGACACCTGCATCAGACCACGATAAAGGTGAATCACAGCACTTACCAGGAGCCTTCATTTATCAAAGATAGGTTGTAAGACCTCTGGGAGCTTTTGCTCTTCCCCTGCAGAATCACAACTGATCTTTTAGGCATTAGAAACCTGTTTAGTCCCCCTTCCAAGGGGCAGACCCTATCCTCGAAGGCCACTTCTTGATCACAGGCACACACACATTCAGCTGATTCTCCGTTCCTAAGCAACTGAAGTCCACCCATGGCCCCAGTGACAGCCTTCTGGCTCTTGCTCCCTGCAGAACAGCTTCAAGCCAGGGCGTGATTACGCAGAGGCTGGTGTCCCTGCTCTGTGGTGTCCCCCAAAGGAACTTAAAGCCACACTTTGTTGGGTTGTTTGATGCTTTTATTTATCACATGTAAAAACACTACTCTTTCTGTTCGCAGGTTCCTCTTGCTGCGCTGCAAGTCACACAGCTCCAAACACTGAAGACCAGACAGGCAGAGGAAAACTGAAGTGTTTATGCCCAGAGTCACAACATCATGATCCCAGAGGGTGTTCACTACCACCACCCCAGGACCTGTTCTACAGAAGCAGTAGAGCATTACAAGAAACAGAGCTGGTGAAAACACTAGGTGAAGGAAACATCTAGGGGGGAAGAGGACCTGCAAACTGGTCGTTTTCCTCCAGCTGCCCTTATCTTTCTAGTACAGGTAATTGTGATCTAAGTACGTAACTAGCACTTTAAACCAGAACAGGGGTTGACTGATCCACGCAGCTTAGTGGCCACAAGGGTTCCTGAAGTTCCTTCCAGCAAAACGGGCCTTGCTGCCAAGCTCCTCTTCAATTCTGATGGGAAGAGAGTGCTGGGTGTCAGCGGACAGCTTAGAACTCCCACATTAGCACAGCCACCAGCCTTACGCTACCTTCCCTGGTCTACCTGGCACTGACGATACTACCAGAGTCCCAAAACAGTTCCCACCAAGCAGTTGCCATTATACACCTGTTTAACTGCACTGGTGAGTATCACCATCTAGCGTAACTTCACCCAAACACTTTAAATGCTTGCCCCAGGGAATGGCATCATGCAGGCAGAAGGACAATGTCTCCTATCTAGCTTCACAGGATGCTTTGTATGATGTTCCCCTTCAGCATCTGTTGTTACAGACATTTCCCATCCAACTCATCACTCAGCCGACAGCCAGCCCTGCAAGTGCAGCAGCAGCCCAAAGGCAACACTGCCTGTTGCAGCTTAAGGACAAACTGACTAGTGTTCCGCTGATGCTGAAGACCAAGTTTGCCCCAAATGCATTAGTGGAGCATACGCTCCATGTCAGGCTTCACCCTCAGCCCCTTCCCCCAGGTCTCACCTCAGCAGCTGGTTGTACTTGGCTAGACGCTCAGATCGGCAAGGGGCGCCAGTTTTGATCTGAAAGGGAAATAGGAGTTAGCAAAGAACTATAGCAGAAATAAAGCCACAGATGCCAACACAAAACTATTCTGTTTAGAGTAACAGGCATCATCACAAGCTTTGTTTCAGCATCGGACTAAATATCTGTATTCTCAAAGAGAACAAGGCTTGGCAGGAATAAAGTGTGTTCATTCGCTAACAGCTTCAGCGTGAGAAAATCTCAATACACCCACTGGAGCTGACTTAGATGTTAGGGGGTAAAGGTGAGTTTACACAAGATAACATGTTCCCTTGTCACCCTCCCGTTAGACAAATCCTGCCTACAGAAACGTCAAACACACATCTTAACCCAGAGCAGGCCCATCTACTGTGCAGCAGGGCTTCATCGCCTCTATTTCATCAAGCACAAATGTGAACTCCAGCAGCTACCGATACCAACCTGACCAGTGCAGAGACCGACTACCAGATCCGCAATGAAGGTATCTTCTGTCTCTCCAGAGCGATGACTGACCATCACACCCCAGCCATTGGACTGGGCCAGCTTGCAGCTAGAAGAGACAGACAGAAAAAGCTCCACACCATCCCTGTTTGCTCTGCAGCCTTTGCTCTAGTTATGCTGCCAAACGGCAGGCACTCCTCGCTCTGGCAAGAGAGAGCTGCCCTTTGGTACATGTTAGGGCTAGCATCACGTGACACCAGAGTGAGAAAGAGCTGCTTGCCCCCCGCCACCTCAGACCCAGTGAAGCTGTCTGATGCACCTAGATGACTTCCAGACCACAAAGGTGTGGGTTTACTTGCCAATATCCTCTGTTAGTTAACAACTGTCTCCCTTCAGAGATGCCAAATCAACAGATTTCTACTCCTCCAGCTCTGGTCTATCTGTTCATCTGCCTCAGTGACACAAGCCCCCTCCCAGTATGGCCAAAAATGGAGAACTTACGCTTGCAGGGACTCTGTCACAGAGCCAATCTGGTTGACCTTAAGAAGGAGGCAGTTGCAGGCCTTCTCGTCCACAGCCTTGGCAATACGCTTTGGATTGGTCACAGTCAGATCATCACCAACCACCTGGATGCCAACACTGCCAGTGAACTTCTTCCAGGCAGGCCAGTCGTCCTGGTCAAACGGGTCTTCAATGGACACCACTGCAGAGGGATACAAGAAGCTTTAGGACAATGCTACCCTGAAAGGTTTCGTTTGAAAACAGCAGTACCAAGGTGCTGCAGCCAAGTACCACCCACCTCAAAGAACACACTTAAGACTCCTAAAAGGCTGCTGGCTCTGCTCTTGATCCCCCCTCACAAGGCTGGCTGCCTCCTAACTCCTTCCTTCACCAATCAACCCCTGCTCACCACTACCACCACACTTCTTGTGGGGAGACAACTTACCGGGATAGTTCTTGACAAAGCTCTTGTACAGGTCAGCCAGCTGATCAGGAGAAATGTGTCTGCTGGGATCATCAGGAGATTTGAAGTCCAGGTCGTACTTTCCATCACGGTAGAACTCTGAGGCAGCCACATCCATGCCGATGACAACCTTGTCGGAGTAGCCGGCCTTGGCAATAGCTGTCTTCAGCAGCTCCAGAGCTGAAACACGGTAAGGTGTCTGAGTTTGTCAAACACCTGAACTCAAAAGCTATTCATTTACCAACAACAGCACGTTCACTTGGCAGAGAGCCTCCGTTAGTCCCTACAGAAAGCCCAAAGGCCACAAAGAAAAGGTTCTCAAAACTCTCCCACTTCCGAACTGACTGGAACAAGGTATTACTTTAATACTGCTTTTAGCTTGTAATACCCTTGAGGCACCATTATGGGATTCATAATCTCTTCAGGCAGGACTACATGGCAGCCCAGAAAGCTTAATATGAGGTGATACTGCATCCTCTTTCGGCTTTATGCATGTGGGCAGTAGCTGACTGCATTTTAATCCCCTTTAGCTCCAGACCAGGTGCTGACCATGACGGTGGTAAGCACCCAGCGCCCGACAGGCGATGCCGTACGCAGCCTGCCTCTGCGCAGGGCACCCGCCTTGCGTCTCCCTCTCCTCCACATGCACATTTATATGCACAAGAAGGAACAGAGGCATTCAGTGGATACTACCACTCTGCCACCCGTTTGGCAGAGTCCAAGCAAGAAAATTCAGTACAGTCACTGCCAGCAAGACTTTGCCAATCACTCCCCACTCAGCCCAGCAGCTGGATCAGCCAGGCTACTTACAGCAGGAAGCTTAGACCAAGCGTTTTTGTTTGGGGTTTTTTTTGTTATTGGTTTTGGGTTGGTTGTTTAAAGATGTTAATGTAGTACAAACTGTAAAAGCAGCTGCTGCCAGCAACAAATTCCTTAGATTCTAATAGTCTCTCAAGGTCATCTTCACTGATGTCCGCCAGGGTACAGACCCAGCAAGAGCTGCACATGACTGTGATTCAAACACCCTGATTTCTGGTGCTGGCTCAGTATCTTCAGTGTCAAACGGCTACGTAGTTCAAAAGCCACCTTCAACAACTACACAATTAACAGCTTTAACAAGCAAGTTAGAGTTCTGGTATTCTGTTGGCTTATTAACAGCTCCATTTCTGCAAAGAGGCAGAAAAAGAGCTTTTCTAGTTCGGTTTTTGTAGGAACAGGTATTTCACTTTCCACAAGACAAGCTGCCTCCCTTCCTCACAGGCTTCTGAACAAAACTGTTTGGCTGCAGAAGCAGCCTATCTCTCAACTTCCCAGACAAGCCCTCACACACTCCCACACATCAAGCACGGTTCGAACTGTTTTCCTCCTTTGTCAGCAGAAAAACAACTCCTAAAGCGCTAAACTGACTTCTGGGAAGCCTGCAATGGATGCAGGCATTTCCACACCACTTTTCAGCTGGAAGGGGGTAAGATTCCCTTAAGCTGCTACAGGAATGAAAGAGTAATGAGGCACTGAAGTCAAAGCCATCCTGTCAAGCTGCATAAACCGAAGTCCACGGCAATAGCTCTTATGCTCCTATACTGGCCCACACCGCTTGGGAAGTTTGTGAGAATAAGCTGCAGAGCAAAGAAATGGCAGCAAGTCCCACAACCTACTGATCCTGCTTTCCATGCTAACTGGTCAGCTGTGACCTTCATTCCCTGGCTATCAGTTACACCTCCTCCCACACTTAACTCATTTGTACCTTCTTTGTTTTCCAGGATGTTGGGGGCAAAGCCACCCTCATCACCCACGTTGGTTGCATCCTTGCCATACTTCTCCTTGATTACGTTCTTCAGGTTGTGATAGACCTCTGCACCAATACGCATGGCCTGCTTGAAATTGTCTGCACCCACAGGAAGGATCATGAACTCCTGCATAGCCAGTTTATTGCCGGCATGGGAGCCTCCATTGATCACGTTGAAAGCCTTGGAGTAACCAAAGAGAAAGGCCAAGTTAGTTGCAGGGTAAATTGATATCAGCATTTGTGTTAAGACTCTTCACCCTCTGGAAAACTTGACCCAAGATCACAAGACATCATGAAGCACCAGGTCAGATCAAGACTTTAGCCAGTCCTATCGAGAGACTTACAGGAACTGGAAGAATGACTTCAGCATTCCCAGCCAGGTCAGCAATGTGACGGTACAAGGGGACTCCCTTCTCAGCAGCACCAGCTTTGCATACAGCCAGAGATACACCCAAGATGGCATTGGCACCAAATTTAGCTGAAATTGGAAGAAGTTGTTCACGGAAATGTTATGTTTTCATAAAGAGACTCAGCAAAACCAGAACTATGGTCTTGATTATGGAAGGGCACAGCACATGCCACTCACCGCCCGTTGTTACTGATAAGGTAAGCTGGAATTCAATAAACCAACCCTCGTCTTTTCACCCTCACTGCAAAGTGCACTTACATTTGTTCTCCGATCCATCCATTTCCAGCATCAGTTTGTCAATCTTTTCTTGCTCCACAACGCTGACATTCTGCAGAGAGAAGCAAGCAAAGCACTGCTCGACACCAAACATGGCTCCACAAATTCTCACCTACCCACTGCATATTTCCCTGGCAGGCACCAAAAGTTGCTTAAGGGCAACTACCAACAGTTGAAGAGACTAGTTCTTGTCACTGTCACACAGCAGCACTTTCTGGTCACTTCCAGCAGACCAAGGCTAAGCTGGACAGATCAAAAGCTTATTTTGTTCTTCTCATTACCACTCGGTTTTGCACCATCCTTTTTAGCTAGGGCCTAATACCCACAAAGCACACAGGAATCTCACTCAAGCAGACTTCATTAAGATCTCCTCAGGCTCCCTTCCAAATCCGTCAGCTTGGCTAAACCCCAGTCCCTCCCCATCATTCAGCCACCCTTTGAAGCATAAAGCAGCTTGTATCTTAACTGCACAACTGTAAAGTTCCCAAATACTGAAGTATTTCTGCACACTACAACAGCAGGCCATTGAGGTTGTTTTGCTGAAGTGTTGAATAAGTGGTCATCAAGTCAAGCAATTGCTGTAGGTCAGTTTATGTACATGCACTCCAAAACACAGGCTAACACCCCCCCACATAACACAGTTCCTCTAACTGTCTCTAGAGAGACAACCCACCAGTTAGGACCCGCAGCATTAGCTGATGTTAGCAGAAGACGGATTGCTCCTACCTTGCTAATCAGTGCAGGTGCAATTGTTTTATTGACGTGCTCAACAGCTTTTGAGACACCTGGAAGGAACAAGCAAATCGGACACTGGTCAACCACACTGGTTATGCAGGCATTAGTAGGTGATCCCAGTAACAACAACATCTCAAGAATAGCACCTCATGCTATTCAAACCCCAATCCAACCTGAGCTGACAGCCAAGTCTGAACACTTAGAGAGATGTCATTTCGATTGAGGGGAAGTTGCATGGTCAGCATCATCTAGGAACACCTGCTGCAGTGTCAGTTTGCAAGACCATGCACTGGAGGAATTCATCCAAGTGACAAGGCTGCACATCCGTTACCTGTGTACACAATGCTGTCCCCAGGAACTCGTTAACATATTTAACAGCTCTGGACACACCTGACAGAAGCGAAACAGACAAGAGAATCAAGGAAGAGACGAAGACTCAGCCAAAACCAAAGCCAGTCATACAAGAAAAAGGACACAAATAGGTAGAGACCTACAAGTCAGCAGGTGTCTGATACTGAGCAGCAGACTGGAAACAGAAGGGTTCAAAGGGAAGAAGAAACTCTGCATCAGCCAGCAGGGCTATGTTTGGTCTTTCCACCCAGGTTTCCATACTGTGCCAAATACTATTGTGGACCCAAACCTCAACCAGCTGAATAACAGCATTTAGAACAGGTTTTAGGATCAGCTGTTCCCCTCACACAGATGAGCAAGGGGAAAGGAAAAGGCTTCCCCAGCAGTTCAGCATGCAGCAGCTCTGGCATTTCACCGTCTGCTATTATTGTATAACACTGCTAAAGCATCACCTTAACACGTCTGACACACAGTACAATGCTGAAGGGCACTATCTCTGTACCTGGATGCAGGCACAGACATCATCTGCTCCTGGCTTCAGTCACCAAATAAAGCACAAACACAGCATCGTCCTTCTAATCACAGTTCCAGTATGAACTTCTTTCCTCCCCGTAAGGAGAGGCCATCACTAGCCAGCTCCCAATATTAACTTAAGGAATACTGTCATCCCTGTATAAAGATTTCCGAAGACCTAAGCTTCAAAACTGGTGACTGCTAATTAACTGCAACTTGAACCACATTAATTCTTTTAAATGGTCTAAAGTCTGCAGATTTATATTACAAAAGACCTACCAACTATCTGCAACTCATCCCATGTGGTCATCACTTTTTCATAGCTTGTTATTCCCCAGCTGACAGAACCCTTCAGCTGGAATAGCATATTATGGAAGCTCAGACTAGCACCTAGTTAAGAGCCAGGAGGAACCACCTGTAGGATCAGATCTAACAGGTCTAAGCACACACACACATTTAGCACACTGAGATAAGCACACATTTACTCTTCAAGGAAAAGTGTCCTGGCTAAACAGCATAAGCTCTTCGGGTTAGTCAGTCCTCTAGAAGGTTATTCTGTGTTAAAGTAATAACAACCATGAATCTTCTCAGACAATGTTCTCCAAATTCCATTCAAGCTAACCCTCAAACACTCTTTCATAACAGACACAGAACATTTCAGCTTCCATTCACCTGACTGGCAGAAAACTTTGAAGGGGCGTAATTCTCTCTCCAGCCTAAAGCTAAGTTGATGGCATATACTTAGAAGGCATCACCAATGCTTTCACAGCAGCAAGCTAAAAAGTCCAAGCTCTCAGAGCAGTCTAAGACTTACTATTAGGATGTTTAGTAGGTAATGACACCTTGTACACAGCTATTCATTTTCACCCATGCTCATTCCCAACACAGTCTGGTGACTGCTGTCTGCTGTGGTTAGTTTCCTTTCAGGACATACAGTCAGCCCACAGACAACTAAAATATTATGCCATTAACTCAAACCTAAGCATCCTGGCTACCTATAATCACAGGTTAAGGGGGATTTAGCTCTTATACAGTCTGAAACAAGTTTCTTCCATGATTACCAGTGTAAAGCTGCACATTAGCTGTGGTCAGCATTGGCATAAACCTCAGGTTCAGTATTCAGCATGCTGGGATGTAAGGAGTCTACGGTGCTAGAGCAGATCTAATTAACAGCTCTCTGAACATCTGCTCTAGGAAGAGACCTTGCGACTAGCTGCAGCATCACCGAGCCTTTCAGAGCAGGCAGTTTGTACACTGTGAGGAGACACGGCTAAAGCACTCTGTACTCCAACAGGCACCAGCATGTAGAACAGGCGTAACAAAGGCTGTCCTGGCACTCTGTACTAGAGACACGATCACCTCACTGGCATGCCTGAGCTCCACAGACCCACCGAGGGAAGTACAGTTATCTCCACCACGGTGTAGCTGCACTGCTGGGGGCAGCGCCACTCCCACACTGCCCCTGGAAAATCAAGCTTTTCCTCTGCCCCAGCCACACAGCCTACAGACGGTACACACTGCTACCATCCTATGTTCGTCCCACTGCCTCGGCTTGATTACCATGCCTTGTACAGAACACGGGCAGCAGAACCCATGTGTCTTCTGCTACTACACAGCCACTGTAACAGGCAAAACTGGGCACCAAAAGTCAGGTTTACCTTTCCCCAAGAAGCGTGTCTTGTCATTGTCACGAAGCTCCAGAGCCTCATAGATTCCAGTTGAGGCACCACTGGGAACAGCAGCTCTGAACAGACCTGTTTAGAACAAAAAACCCCCGAACTGTCTTAGCACATTCAAACCCACAAAACTTTCTCCACCCATATGCCATCCAAACCTACAACATACTTCCATCCCTGGAGATGGGAGAGGTAAGCTCTAAACCAGATCTCTGCTCAGACAGTGAGAGGTCTCTGCTCTTTTACAGCACCCCCAATTCATCACCATCTCCCACATACTGATCATCAACAAGTTGACTCACTCATTCTCCTCCACATGCATGTCATGTATTTAAGTTAGGAAAGTCACTAAGTTGACTCACTCATTCTCCTCCACCGTGCATGTCATGTATTTAAGTTAGGAAAGTCACCCATTCCCCTTCCAAAAAGATGGCTTTATTCACTGAATCTACTTTTGAGCTCAGTCTTGTAGGCGAGTTCTTAAATTCTTCTAAGATATGGCACAAAAGGAACAATTAGGAGATCTATTTTGCGGGAATTCTGAGCTCTTCCAGCCAAGGATGCTGAAGCCCGAGCAAATCAGCACACTGGAGTCTGTTCTGCCTGTGATTCAAGATGCAGCTTCAGCCTCCAAGTCCTTCCCTTATCCCACTACAGCAAAGAGCTTAGCAGGGGCAATCTCATTAAATGACTGCATTAATCTTTTGAGGCAGAAAGATCAGCTCTTTAGTTGGTGTATTACAGCTATTGTGTTTGCTCATTCCACCAAACCACACTGGTATGTGTTTGCACAATGCCTTTGTCAGATCCTATCAGATGTGGGATGAAAAACGAACAAACCAAGGGAAAGTCCTACAATAATTAAAAATATAAGATGTTATATGTGAAAACCCAATTAGACAAGTTGTTTAGCCATGCCTGAGTACTTATGCAGAGAAGAAACAATTACCCAAGACTCAACTCTGCAGCAGCAGACTGACTCATTACACAAAGTGACTGCTAGACAAATCAAGAATTAAACTTCAAGTGCAGTCATAGCTTTCAATGTTGCCTAAACTCACTAAGACCATTATCAGCTGCCTAAGGATAGGAATGAAGGCCTTGCTAAGTACTATCCCAGTTTACACTCAGGGCAAGGGGAGGAAGGCAGGTTTGGATTAATGTTTGCACAACTTAGACTAAGAATTGACTTCAAAACCTTCTTCAAAAATGCTTCACCATCCAGACCAATACCTTGAGCTCAGCAAATCCATCCCAGTGAAACAGAGGTGGAGGTTTTTCCTGAAAGTCCCATAGCAAGCTCAGCAACTTCTTAAATGCGTGGAGGAAGGAGTACACACAACTCCCCTGCCAGAACAGGACAGCTAAGGACTCACCTTTGGCGGTATAGAGGTCTACCTCAACAGTGGGATTCCCACGAGAGTCAAAGATTTCACGGGCATGGATCTTGAGAATGGACATCTTTAACACCTGGAAAGAAGAGTTTAGCGTTAATCATAGAGCAGTTTGGGTTGGATAAGACCTTCAAAGATCATCTAGTTCAACCCCCCTGCCACAGGCAGAGATCTCTTTCACGAGATCAAAGCACCGTCTAATCTGAACACTTCCAACGATGGAGCATCCACAACCCCTCTGGGCAAACCCTCCCAGTGTCTCATCACCCTCATCATAAAGAAGGTCTTCCTTATATCCAAACTACATCTACCCTCTCTCAGAAAGTTTAAAACTTTCAGGTTTAACCTGTTCAATATTCTTCAAACACAGCTCTGCCCATTAGATTTTCTTTTTTTTTTTTTTTAAACACAAAGAGCAACCCCCTTGCCTCTTCCTCCCAGTTTATAGCCACTGACTGCAGCCCTCCAGTCATGGGATTCATCCCACCAAGTTTTAGTGATAGCAGTTAGGTCATGGCTTTCTAGGTGTCCAGGGCTTCCTCCTCCTGTTTGCCACCCATGCTGCACACACTAGTAGAGACTAGCATTCACTAAGTGCTCCTATGCCACTTGGTTGGGCAAATCCTACCAGCTCCCAAAGGACACAGCTTCTCAAAGGTTGACCCAGGATCAGAAAAGCCAAAATCCTGAGCAGGGCACCACCTAGGCAGCCAGGCAATCACCTACTGTATTAACCTCCTCCTTCCCAAGCCCCTTCCTGTGACTGGGAGGGTAGAGGAGCACACCCACTGTGCTCCTCATCCTTTTAACACTGCTCCAAAGGACAAAGTCTCTTTTGGTGTTTCTAAGTTACCTTGTTGCATATCACTAGACTCTACACAGAATAGCAGGAGTAGATGCTAATTTGTACCATTCAACAGGCTCAGCAGCTTCTAGTGATGTCATGAATACAAGCCCCTGGTAGGCAGCAAACTCCTCTAGAGAACTTGTCTGGATGGCAAATGGGTGCTTCAGCACCTCTCAGTAAGGAATCTCCTAAAACTAATACCTGACATGCTTTTCTGGTGGCACATGCAGGTGGGTGGCTGGATCAGCTTTGCATGGTTTGCTTTTCCTGGCTCCCATCTACTACTCACATGCTCTTCGTTCTTCAACCCCAGAGCACTGCGTCTGTTATGCAGGAGCATTTCAGAGGACCGGGGAAGGTTCTTCCACCCCAAGCGGAGACAATGGTCCAGTCTCCATCTCATGAGTTACCTGCATCAGTTAACTCCAGGTTGAATTCAGACTTATGTTTCCCTTGCACAGCATTAAGGCAGCGCTTGCCCTGGGACAGGGCACAGTATCACCTATCTTTCTCCTGCTCACACCCCTGGACACTGCACTGCCTGTTGAGCCCCTCTTGTAACACTGCTACCTGGTGGTTGCTGGTGCTCTCTAGAAGCTTCCAGCAGCTTGAACTGGCCACAAGCACAGCCAGCACTATCCAACTCCCACTCACCCCCCTCCCACAGAGCCCACAGGTGCCAGGAGCACAGAAACCCCCCCCGCAATCACCCTCCCCAGGGACCTCACAAGCCTTGCACTCCTCCCAACACTCAGCAACTGCTGCTGCTAGCATTGGCTTGACATTTCTATCCTGTAGTAGCAGCTGCAGTCATGAAAACAGTTCAAACTGTTGGTGAGAGTTAGAGCTGTATGTTGAGAGACAGAAATCTCAACCTAGATGTGAAGAACAGTCTAAAACCAGAAGCCTTGTTTCCAGAGAGATCCAGGGAACATCACCTCACCACTTAAGAGCAGCCAAGCTATCCAATACAGGAAATCTCTGCTACCAGTTAGAATTCTTTTTGATAGACAGCTAAAGTGCAACAGTTCTTAGTATGCAGAGCAGCTGCTCAGAGCCAAACATAACCTATCTTGAAATAGAAACAGTCGGTCACAGCTCTGATTAAGAACTCGCATTAATAGTTACACCCTGTCTTGAGTATTTACAGGAATAGCTTTTCCTCTTAAAAGGAAGAAAAAAATCACTACAACCTTGTGCATACTTCCTTTCCTCACCCCTTCTCACAGGTCTATACACTTTTCCTTAAGAAAACTGCAGGAAGAAATGCCTTGCGTAAGCTCAGCTATATTAAAAAAATAATCAAGTCATAGAAATGCCTGTAAGCCACCAACTGGCACCAAACCCAGCTCATCTGCTGAGAAGACAGCTCAGCCTCAGAAGCAGAACTGTCTGGAAGCCAGCTTTTTGGCAAGCCAAAGTGGGTGGTAACCCTGGTTACAGAAATGGTCATGAATCTCTCTGCTGTTACTGCAAGGTTAAGAAAACAGGACCTTAGGAATGAAATACTGCTGCTTGTACAGTGTCTGTGTGGAGTTTTCATACACTCAATTCTTCCTCCACAGCAACTTTTTCCCTCCCCATGTTAAAGATATGGGTAGCCATTTACTTTGCCCTCTTGGCTTAAAGGTGTCCCCTCCAGCTGTCCTGTCCCCAAGCAGCATACTGTACAGGGCAGCTCAAAGATTTACTGCTTTACAGCAAGACCCACTGACAGATGATATGAGTAACCTAAGAAGCAAGACAACATATTTCAAGCTGGCCTTCGTGCTGCCACTACTCAACTTGAATCAGTAAACATTCAAGCTAGAAATAAATCCCTGCGACTCTCCAGTTATCAGTCCCATCCACACTAACACTTCTCTCTCTGCACATGCACTGAGCAACAGCTGAAAGGAAAAATCCCCACTTATCAGACAAGGGCTTTCAGAGGTTATTAGGCTTCTTCTGAACACTTTCATGTTCAGAACCGTGGCTTTGTGACAGAACACAAGGTGCTTCATTCTTTACCAGCACAGCCAGGCCACAGGAAGTCTTAGTGCAAGGCAAGAACTGTTTGTTCACCTCCACAAAGAAGGTGGGACTTCAGGAATACACACTGCAAGAACTTCCACTGGGAATGCCTGCAGGGATTGACACTACTCAAGCGTCCTTGACAAATGACCTCTCCAGCAGGCTCTCCCTTTTCTTTAGGGGGGGACATTTCACAGCACCATGCCATTCCAGAAATTCCTCACCCCAGGGTTGGGTTCAGGTTTTTTTTTTTTAGCTCATTTTGCAAACCCTTGTTTAAGAAACTGAAAACCCTGAGCTATTCCTGGGTAAAAATCAGATGCTCTTTAGCTCATCACAAGCTGAGCATTATGTACTCTGCCTCATCCAATTCAGTCAACCTCTCTAGGTAAAGCCAGGGTTAGCCCACGCACAGGTCTAGCTGTGGAAATTATACCCGAACACCAGAGAGCTCATCAGGAGCACTGCTGGCTCCAGACCTTTGTACTCAGCGATGAAGCCAGCCGAACAGGCAAATACCAGAGTGGTATTTAGTGACTGCATTGCCTTAAAATTGTTTTTTCACATTTTAATCTGCTGGCAAGGTCACTAACTCCTTTTAGGAGGAATCACACAGACACTAGCTTTCCTGGCCTTCCCAGGAACACGCATCTTATTACCTACTTCAAGGCTAAGTTACAGCCCACTGCACCGCTGCCAGTTCAGAGGGCTATCAACCACAGTCCTGGAAGTCACCCGGTACTCCCCATCTGATCCTGCACTCTGCAAGAGCCAACTTTATCACCAAAAGCTGGCCACAGAAAGCATTATCACAGTTAGCATCTCGTTACCAGCTCCACACAGTTACCAGTGGAAGGTCTTGTAGGACTGCAAATCTCACACCATCACCACTCTGAAAAGAACCCCTACTGCTCACTCTCTTAGATCCTAACCTATCAATTCTACTGCTGAAGCACTCCTAAAAACTAGACAAATGCAGACCAACGAGGGCACTTTCCAAACCTATTCCTTTATGCCCCACGTGGTATTAACTGACCTCTACGCTCTGCAACACAATGCAATGTGTTTTAAATAACGCAGGGAATAAGTCACAGACATGTTGAACTACTTTCTCTCTTGTTGTTAAGCAAGATGGAGGCCTGAAACTGCATTGCCTCAGTCCGTGGGTTTGGATGACAAACTTCACTACTTCCTGCCAGGCTCAGAAAGTCATAGCCCTGCCCTGTGACTCAGCAGTCACAGAAGTAACGGAACAGGAGAAAGACCAAGCCCCTCTCCTGCAACCCTGCACGAGGCAACCTGCTTCACAGTCAATTTTGATCCCGCACCTCACCATCCTGAGATGCACACCAAGCTGTCTGGTGCTGCTCCCCAAGAAGCGCTGCCCCGAGATAACTAGTACTTCATTAACCCATTGGGAGACCTAAGGCACACAGATTTGAGTGCTGACACCAAACATTAAACATTTGAAAGGTGAAACTGAAGGTCATCCACTGCCACTAAAGAGGGGAAGGTCCAAATCACGACACGCACTCCGAGAGCAACTGTTAATGATTAAGAGAGAGAGAGAG